>NC_056620.1:93581-143581 GCF_018340385.1 Cyprinus carpio
CCAACACCAGCAGATGACATGGCACCCCAAACCATCACTGACTGTGAAAACTTTACACTGGAGCTCAAGCAACGTGGATTGTGTGCCTCTTCCTCCAGACTCTGGGACCCTGATATCCAAAGGAAATGCAAAATTTACTTTCATCAGAACTCGCAGGTCCACTCTTTGATTGATCTTTCCTCCCACATTTTTGAATGGGTTTTTTTGTTTCACAGCCTCTCGCAGGGTGCGGATTATCCCTATTGCTTGTAACCTTTATCTACGCGACACAATTTTGTCCTTCCCTTCGCATCTCTATTAATGGTGCCTTGGACCAGAGCTCTGTAACAGCCGTCTCTCTTTTGCAATGACCCTTTTGATCTTGCCCTCCTTGTGCAAGGTGTCAATGGGCATCTTTTTGTAACCTGTCAAGCCTAGCGAGTCTTCCCTGATTGTGTAGCCTACCGAACTATACTGAAGACCATTTAAAGCCTTTGCAGGTGTTTTTGATTAATTAACTGAATTATAGGGTGGCACCAGGGTGGTCTTCAATATTGAACTTTTTGTTCACAATAGTCCAAATTTTTCTGAGATAATTGAATTTGGATTTTCCTTATTGTCAGTTATACTCATCCAAAATTAAAAGAAATAAACTTTGAAATATGCAGGCTGGTGTAATAATTAATTAATATACAAGTTTTCACTTTTTGAATGGAATTAGTGAATAAATCAACTTTTGATGATATTCTATATTATATGAGCCAGCCCTGTACAATAATTATATATATATTGTATATTGTGGTGTGTGTGTGTGTGTTGTGTGTGTGTGTGTGTGTGTGTTTGGGGGTTTTTTAATAGCACGATTGTTAAATAGTCATTTCCTATTTGGTCGCTCCATTTCCTTTCAGATCAGTCTTGCCCAATCGCTTCAACGAAACACACCGTTAGTGGGTTAACTGTAGTGAGATGCCATGGCCAAAAACAGGAAGTGAACATTTAGTTCTTATGAAGGTGCCACCACAGACAGCAATACAGCGACCAGTAGAGAGGCTAGTCGCGAGTGCTGGGCCTTTGAGATGAAACAACGTTAATTGAGTCTAAAAAAATACTACCCAGACATCATTACAAAGGCTCCCTCGAGAGTGAACTGAGCGTGAAAGCACCACTTGTGTACATTTTAAAAAGATTTTGAGTTAGTTATGAAAGAGGAAAAACTTGATTAATACGAGTTTCAGATGAATGGTGTGTTGAAGTGTCTGTAACAGAGGCAGCTGTAGACATTTTCTGGCTGAACAGACCTGATGCTGGAGTGAAAGTTGCATAAGGAATAAAGACAGGACATGAAATTGCTTTTGTGCTGAGTTTATTGCTATACATCACCATACCATTTTTATCACAGGAAACATATACATAGAAAAGAGATTTCCTTCTTAAGTGTTGGTGGCTAAAATATTTACCAACTCGCACAAGAAAGCAACGTATCAATCTACAGATCTCTTTTGATCTATAAAACAGCCCATGTTGTGAGGTCCTCAACATGTTTCCATTCTGGCATCTTCACTAGTGCAGGTTTACTTGTGATACAGCAGGAAGGAGGATAGCAACGCATGCAAATCACATCAAATACAAGAATATTGTCTTGAACTTTTATATTTTTAAATTAACCTAACATTCAGCATTAAAACATTAACTATAATAACGTGCATTGTTGGAGATGATGTAAAGTGCATGATGTGATTGCATATTAAACTGCGCAGCGGCCACAAAATGCTTGTGCATATGTGAATGTGGGTGAAATATATCCAGTCATACAAAACGATGCAGCTCTTCTTATTCCTGACATTCTTTCCCACAATGATAATGGAGACACTGCTGCTGCTGTTGTCCTCCTACCAACACAGCTGCAAGGTACGAAACACACCAATGCTTTCGCTTGTTTTCGCTCTGACTGTATATTGTGTATATACTGTATTCATTATATAATGTTTTTTTTTTTTTTTTAACATTTTTTCATGTCAACTTTGCATAGAACCTAGCAGTGTTAAAGTTTAAATGGTCTACTAATGGGGGGGGCTCCTCCTTTTATCTGCTGTAAACGGATGACTGAGTTATCATGCTGGAACCGAACAGGCACAGGGCAAATAATATGGTCAAGAATTAGATATTTTATCTAATGAGGCTATGAAGGCTCTGTTTTGGTTATTTCATCACGGATACTTTCATGATTTTGCTTAGTGGTAATATATCTGTTGACAACCCAATAGACCACAGACAAAGGGATTTCACCAGTTTTGGTCTGTTTTTCTGTCAGTCAGTTGTTTTAAATGGCATATTATGCCTAGTGATTCATCCATGATTTATCCATTCTTTTTAGTCGGTTCTTTTGGGTTCACGAAGTGCGTGTTCGGTTGAAAGGCACGTCAGTTTGGAGCGGAATCCTTGGTTAGCTAAAAACAGTTCTCTGGAAGTTTTTTGAACAAGAGGACAAAGCCAGCAAGGGATCTACAAATAATGTAATTAAGGAATGATTATTGAAGGTGATTTTTAATGACTTTTTAGTCTGGAATGCTTCGGCACAGATACCATGTCTTCGATACATCGTGAAACTGATTGCAGTAGTATAGGACCCATGGGAGGCAGTATGGTTATGTAAAATGATCTCATATGTGAGCTTATGCATATAGTGAATCTAGGTGTTGTAAGTCTATTCCATACTGTGGTTATTTTGTTGAGATGCATAATAATGTTTCAGCAACACCACGAACTTTTCTCTTGCACAGGGTTATCTGTTGCATGTAAGCTGTTTACTTAATTTTTATGATATCTTTTTGCAGTTTGTTCCATATGCAGACTTACCTTTAAGACACTGAGTGTTTTAGTCACATGAAAATGCCCACGTGGGGTCAGGAATTAATTACACCAATGAACTAGTTTATTGATGCCTAATGTTGTCGTGTATCCATTCTTTCTTGATGAATTAATTTCTTCTCTAATGTGTAAACAAAGGTCTCTGTAGTCAAAAGAGTGGCTCTTCCCCATTCTGTGTTTTTTTCTCCATTCATTGTCTGCGTCAGTTCAACTTCAATTCAGTTTTGTTTATTATGAATAACCCCGCCCATTGAAAACTGTACCATCCCGTTGGCTCAAGGGGTCCCTAACATACAGTGTAAGAAACAATCACAACGAAATGATCAAAACAAACAGACAACATAAATGCAATATCAAGTACATAATCAAAACAAACACATTAAAACACAACACACATTAGCAAAAGTACAGAACCCAATTTGACAAAATGGCCAACAAAATACCCAACAAACACACAAATCAGTGGATAGACTGTTATATAAACATCACATTAGAAAAGACAATAAAATCTAATGATGTGATGGATCTAATATCTACAAAGTAAATTATATGCGCCGCGAGACTTATTAGCGTTCAAGCCTGTTTGCTTGTTTTTTTTGTTCTTTTTTTTTTCTCTTGGTGGGTGGGAGGGTAATGGTCCCCTCATAACCTGTGATCAACTTCACAGAACCAGACGCTACCTATGTTGAGTCACTAAAATGAATGGCATTTAAGTATAAATCAGAGCCAAGTGATATGTCTTAACACTTACCTTTGCAACTCAAGATGAGCCACTTACTAATGCCGTTATACATTATTAAACCGTGTATTTGAGGTTTAACCCAGAAAATGCCCAAAAAAAAAATCTATAAAGTACTCGTTACAAACTCATATTAAGGTGGCACGCAAGATCATATTGTTGAAGGCCGTTTTTGATAAAAAAACCAATCATCAAAATAATTTAAGCTAGCCAATTCTTGTTCTGTGAAGCTAGTTTCCTTATGTTATTATATTAGTTATTATTACCAAACGTTAACACTTTGCGGCAAACCAATCGCACAGTTAATATGCTGTTTTACCGGAAAGTTACCAGACGAATGAACGTCATACACACCTCATCTACTTAACTAGTTTCAACTTTATTGCAAAAGGAATCTTTTTAACAGATCAGCAGCAACCCCCGCTACCAGCTTTGGATTTAAGTTTCTGTCAATCAACCCCAAAACTCCCTAATATCACGGACTGGGTTTATTATCACGAAGTTAAATAATCAAACTATCTCCTTACAAACATATTTAAAACTCACTTTAGACTTGGTAATTATTGTAATGAATTGTAAAAAACAAAAACACAAAAAAAAAACAGATTTAGATATACATAATGTACAGTGCTCATCCATGGACATGACTATATTTTATCTTACATAAATAGAAAAAAGCAAGTAGACTCCCAATAATTAGATGCCTCTGGGGCACACCATTCATTGTAGACCAAAAAAAAAACTGAATTGTTCCCCATTGAAGACCACCACCGTTGTTTTCTTCATTCTGCACCTGATGCCCTATTCCCTTTCTTTCCTTTTTCACAGGACACTCAAGATATCCCATCCATTACAGTCAGTAAAATATCTGTACAAAAACAACAAAGACTCACAATACACTACTGTATTAGACTGATCAAAAATATGTCAGATTTCACCAACTAGCCCGTGAGTCTGTGGAGCGTGGTCTCGGATCTTCGCCTCAGCACGTAACCACACAACACCAATGTCTGTTGTGAAGATAATCAAGCAGAAAATGTGTTTTAAACGGGCGGACCACTGAGCGAAGCTGAGTTAAGAATGTGCACTACTGGCACGTACTGGTGTGCTGGATGACCGTTTAGTGCTGGACGCTTGATTCCGTCATGTGTATCTTGACCTGCAGCTAGGTTACAGAAGGTATCGACAGTATTCTGTGAGCTAGATTTAATAAACCCATGCCCACTCCTGCGATGTTAGACTTCCTTATATTCCATGAATTTGTTAACTGGGACGTGTCTCTGACCTTTTCTCCTCAATGGTCTGAGTGAATCCCGAGCCTTATTACCCGTCCCACAAGTCAGACTGTGTCAGGGGTTATGAGTGATGGTGACACCAAGCCACCTGTATCCAACATGTCACAGCAGCTTGCACAATTCTGGTGTAATCTATCAGGGGAGCTGTTGTTGGTGAGAGATGGAGGTCTGCTAGAGAGAAACTGCAGGTCTTTGATGATGGGTGGATGATGGTCTGAGAAGTGACGCTGTGGCCGCTTGCACGAAAGAGGACAGCTGGATGGTATGTAAGACTGTTATCATCGAGGGATTCACAGATTGCCTGTGATGTTACTGTGATGCTCGGACCGAGATATTACAACATTTTACAACTTACACCTCTCGTATAGCACCACACCACTCGGTGTTGAAGACAGGTAAGTGATCGAAGCTCATTGTAATCAGAGCCATCGTAGATCGGGGGACCTGACCTCAAATCTGCTCCAAGCTTTCAATGGGCTCTTATTGCAAGACTTGACTTCCAGGCGGTTCCTCGTGGCTGCTGCTTCTGGGAAGCGAATGCTGCCCCGTTACATTCTTATTAGCGTGTGCTGCTGATCCAAGCAAGGAACAAGATAAGTAGTGAGTGATTCCATGATTGATTAGTACAGCACAGCGCAAATGACAGGTGTATGTGCAATGTAACCTACATGCGTGCATGTGTGTGTCCGCGGAAAAAAAGAGCTGAAAATCTTCAAATCTTAAGGATGACCACATGAACAGAACAAACAATGCCAAAAAGTAGGTGTGAAACACAGAGTTCCACATCCACCAGTACTGTCAACTTTTGACTCACGAAGTCCATCATAGTATTAATAGGGATTTTTCATCAGAAAACAGGAAAACACAATGAGGTTTCGTCTGTGACATCTCTATGGATACACAAAGCTTGGAAATAAACCCAAAACACGTCAGGTACGTTTTAGATCACATCGGGACCCCCCTTTTATAAACCTGGCACTATAAACTGTTATGTTCTTAGTCCTTTAAATGTTTTATATGCTCTTTATATATATATTATATAATATATATTATATAATATATATTATATATATATCAGGGACAAGGAAAAAAAAACAATGAGGTTGCATGTGAGGATCTCTATGAAACCATGACGGGAACATTAACACAAATCACTCAGGTACTTTTTATCACATCTGTGCATCATAAACTTGCACTATAAACTGTTATGTCGTATTCATTATTTATATCTCTTTATATATATCTAATATATATATATATATGAGATATATATATTCTATATAGGGAAATAGGAAAAAACAAGAGGTGCATGTGCAGGCTCTCTATAAAACCATTGACTTGGAAATTAAACAAATCACAAGGTAATTGTACTCACATCTGTTAGCATTCATAAACTTGCCCCTTTAACAACCGTTGTTTGTTGTTTTTCTTTATTTATATGGCTCTTTATTATATAGTATATGCGGGAATGGAAAAAAAACAAAAAAATAAAAAAAAAAAAAAAACAATGAGGTTGACATGTGTAGACTGTTCTATGAAACAACATGACTGTGAAATGAACAAAATACACAGGTATTTTTTTTATCACATTTTGGATGCTTGCTCACACATTGCTTGCTATAAACTGTTGTCATCAGTTACTTAAATGTATTCAATACTCATTTTATTTTGTTTAGGGATAATATGGAAAACAATGAGGTTGCATGTGAAGATCTCTATGACACCTGACTGGAAAATAAACCAAACACACTCAGGTACTGGTAGTTAAATCATTAATTAATCCTCTACTTCCAATGCATTACCATGGGGTCATGTGTCGGCTAACTGTATTGTGGTCTTGTTTTGTCTGTGTTTCTTCGTTGTGTTAGTGCTTTGGGGGTGAAACAGATGAGATTAAAAAAAATATATTGTCAAGAAAAGTGAAAAAAATGCCAACCCGATAGACAGGGCTTCGGGGTTTCTGTGTTATTTGTTTGTTTCCTTTCCTTGTGTCCATGAGGAGTGATCCATTTGTTTTTTTAAATCAGTTTTGTGGAACTCAATATATCTATATATAGATATATATAATATATATACGTATATACCCACACACACTCACACACAACACAGTATATATTATATTATATTATATATTAGTAATGTAATTTTTTTTTTTTGAGTTTGTGGGGAAGGGTGGAAATACTGATTAACCTCAGCGCTTTTCTTGAATGTTGTGGTAAACTGTTTCTCCAATGTGGGGTCATGGATCCACATGTCCTACAAGTTTTGAACCCTGAGTGTTGTTTTCCCTTGGAAACATGGGTAACAAAAATTTATATTACCATTGTGATGTTAATTTCATGCCATTTTTTAGTTTCCCCAATGCACTTTAAAGTGAACATTTTTTCACTCTACAAGACCTTGTTTGTGGTTAATGGAAAGATTCCAGACCGTTAGATGTTGAAAGTTTTATTCTAAGGAACCATTCAACGCCAGTAAAAAGTGGTTTTCTTTTAAGAGTTATAGTGTTGCTAGAGCCATGCTGTTATTAGTTTTGAGCTTCGGGAAAGAACATTTAAACAAACTGTAAGAAGAATCTAGAGAACAAAAAAGAAAACTTAAAATCATAAAAAAATTAAGTTCAGGATAGTTACATTGTTGTGAAAAACAAAAGTGGTTTTGTACTATATAAGTATTATGAGTATATATGAATATATGAGAATTTGTAAAAAAACTAAAAAAATAAAAATGTATTGTGTTTTACATACATAAAATACAAAAATAGATAATAGATGCATACAGAAATCTGACATGAGCAAATAGTGAACAGGATTTTTTATTGTAATCTGAAGTTTTTCTATTGGACAATGTAACCCAGTCTTTCTGTCTGGCCTGTTCTTTCTCTCTCCGTACTCATCTGTGCCGTCCTTGAGCTGCTAGAGTTTTTATCCAGTAAACAGAGAATCTCGAGGGTCTGTGGGTGTAAACACATAGTGACCTTATTTCTTGTTTTTTTTATGATTTTATGGAAAGACTTTGTAGAGGCGAGAAGCCAAGTTCAGACGGTTTGTCTTCTGTCACCGTGTTAATGCTGGTTTTCATTGTTGTGTTTCGGAAGTCGAGTCTGACCATTGGTTTTCACGCTGACTTTAAACAAAAATTAAATAAATGAGGTCATTTTTTGTACACACCAGCACGCCACCAATACTATTGCAAAAACCATGGCACTGTGTGTGGGAGGGTGGGAGTTTGAAAGTTTTTCATGCACAGAAGCGCCAGGAAAACAACAGGGGAACTGGAAGATGAGGGGAAAATTAGCAGATTTCACATGTGTTCCCCACCAAAACTAGGGGAGTAATGCCGTAATCAAATTTTTCCTGTTGCGAATTAATTGATAATGCTTTTGTTCCAAGGTCATAACGGTATTACTCATGGTATTGAAAAATTTAGTTTTTTTTTAAAAGTGGTCATTTAAATACAGTTAACAACAGGTTTTACATAGCTTTTTTCTTATAGCAAAAATAACTCTAGACATTTAATAACAAATTAATAGCAATACAGAGAAAAATAAAAATATAGTTAAAAGTAAAAGGCTGGACAAATTAAAAGTGCAACAAAAAGAACTAGATCAGCAAGAACAATAAGAAGGACACTTTTGTACAATAAAGAATCATTAGTGAACCTTAGTATAATTTTGCAATTAAATTGCAAGGGAAAGGCAAGTTGTATTGATTATACACATTTTGTCTAACACAATGGTAAGTTCAAAGTGCTTTACATAAAAGAAAAGTAAAAAAAAAAAAAAATCATGAGGAAAAGAAATAATAACTCAAAAAATAAAACAAGCAATTTAAGAACTTTGAAAATGAATTAAAAATTGACTCTTTAAAAACGGCATTGAAGGGATCAGTTCAGTGTTTAAAACAATTAGAAAAATGATTTTTTGACAATTAAAATTATATAGTGTTTTGCCAAAATACATATAAAATATAGTGTATCAGTTTCGGAGCATCGCATTAGTGCTTCATTCAATAAAGCACAGCCCTAACCAATGAGCAATAGCTACATGTTGCTATAGAAGTTGTTACTTTGTTTAAAAATACAAAGTCTTAGTTATGTTAGCTCATTAATAACACAGTTTGCAACTTTCAATTTTAACAATGTGTTATAAATATTGGAATACCTATCAAGTTTAATGAATGGTTCCGAAGAATCTTTTTCATTGGCAGTTTGTTAACACTAAAAGAAGCCCTAATGTAAAGTGTGAATCATGGAAACAATAAAAGAATCCAAACACTTTCAAACAATATCTAGAGAGATGCATGTTGTAGTCTAGATTGTTTTAAAAAAAGTTTGAAAAATAAATAAAATAATAAATAACTATTACCCTTAAGTCTAATAAATTTAAATGTATTTGGCTCTGTGATTAACACCATAGCAAATCCAACAAATCTGAATGGCTATTTTAAAATTATTTTTAAAATGGTTTAGAAAGTAGCAGCTTCTTTATTTATGGGGTTTACAGGGTAAGGGCTGCATCCTTAGCGCATCTGCTGTCATAGAGTGAATGGGGCTTTCATTCAGCGCTGTCTCTCACGTGTTCCTCGGGTGTGCTCTCTTACGTGCGCTGCTTTTACATCCGAGCGCATTGCTTTCTTTCAAGCAGCATTACATCAGTGTTGTGCATTTTGAGCAGTTGATGGGAAAAAAAATATCTTAAAAAAATGCATTCCAAATTTCTGAAAAAATTTGTATTATATAATTTATTCCACAGTATTTAGTGTTAGAAGTGCCCACGATAAACAATGTATCCGTCTACCGTGCCTATTCATTACCGCCGAGATAATCACATTACCGAATATCCGGCACAGAGTCTACACCAAACAGTCTTCACAATGACACAGCCAGGATCTGAACTTCTGAAATGTCTTCTCTTCATCTTCAAGTTCATCATGATTCTCAGGTGATCCAAACTACACAAGCATCCATACACATGCTTGTTATTGTCCTGTGAAATATGAATCGTACTCTAACATAAATAATCTTAAGATTTTCCTGTTTATGCAAAGATGCAAGACTACTAAATTTATAAAGTTGACAATATTATGATATTAGCATAAAGAGTAAACAGAAGGGTCCAAAAATCTGAGGCTATATTGAAAATCTGGGATAAAAAAAAAAAGGAACAAACAAGATAGTAGCATTTTATTAAAGATAAAATATTTGACACTCTTTTTGGATCAAATTGTTATTTTAATATATTGTGCATTTATGTCAACAAAGCTCGGTGTACTGAACACTGTCACTGTTGGGAGTCACTGCTCAGATAACCTAGAGTTTCTCATGGTTAAGTGTAGACCTTTTTATCTGCCGCGGGAGTTCACTTCCACCATTATAACAGCAGTCTATATTCCACCGGATGCTAATGCCAAGCGTGCTTTGAACGAACTTCATGCAGTCATTAGTAAACAACAGACTGCTCACCCGGAGGATGCTTTTCCTTGTCGCGGGTGATTTTAATCACTTGCAAATTAAAGACAGGGCTCGGACAGTCCTGATCACCTTTCTTTGTTTCTCACCCCATAAGTATTTCACCCCTCATCAACCGTGTGAAGCCATCAGTGAGGACCATCAAACAAGTGTGGCCAACTGGAGCAGACTCTTTACTTCAGGACAGATTTCAATACACTTTAGACCTTGTATATTCTGTATTTACTGCTTATTGCACTTCTGGTTAGATGCTAACTGCATTGATTTTACATAAAATATAGTGCAATACATAAAATATAGTGTAAATCAGTTCGGACCCACTCGCATAGTGCTCATTCAATAAATGCACAACTAGCCTAAACAATGAGCAATAGCTACATTTGCTATAGAAGTTATTAATCTTGTTAAAAAATACAAGTCTTAGTTAATGTTAGCTCATTAAATACCCACAGTTGCAACTTTCAATTTTAACAATGTGTTATTAAATATTGGAATACCTAAGATTAATGAATGTTCAGAAGAATTTTTCATTGGCAGTTTGTTAACTAAAGAAGCCCTAATGTAACGTGTGAATGAACAATAAAGAATCAAAAACACTTTCAAAACAATATCTAGAGCATGTTGTAGTCTAGATTAAAAAAAAAAGTTTGAAAATAAATAGCCTATTAAGTCAAAATATTAAAGTATTTGGCTCTGTGATTAACACCATAGCAAATCCACAAATCTGAATGGCTATTTAAAATCAAAGTGTGGCCAACTGGAGCAGACTCTTTACTTCAGGACAGGTTTCAATACACTTTAGACCTTGTATATTCTGTATTTACTGCTATATTGCACTTCTGGTTAGATGCTAACTGCATTCCGTTGCCTTGTACCTTACATGTGCATTGACAATAAAGTTGAATCTAATCTAATCTAATCTAATCTAATCTAGTATGTCTATATTAATATTTTGAAAATTTGTTCATATATATATATATATAGATATATATATACATATATATATATATATATATATATATATATATACATATATATATATTATATATATATATATATATATATATATATATATATATTTAATAAATATGAAATTAAATGCAAATAAGAAATGGCATAAAAAGCCACATACTTTTGGATTAATTCATGTATTCGTTGTTTTAATATACAATATTTCTTTTGTGAAGGTGCTCAGGACATCACTACGGTCAGGCAGATATCTGTTCAGAGAGGACAGTCTGTCATAATTCCTTGTTTATATCATCTGGAGAAGACAAAAGCTGAAAACAAATCCAGCATTAAGATGTTTTTAACTCAAATACATAGAGTCCATAATCCATAATAACACTTCCTCCCGTGAAAAAGTGTTCTGGTGTGAATCAGGAGAGAAATCTGCACAGATCAAGCAGCGTTTAAACAGCTCTAAACACATATGTGTCTGGATTTGAGATGTGAGAGACAACAGGAGATTCACTTTTTTCACTGCAGGAAGTGTTATTATTTATTATAGAC
This sequence comes from Cyprinus carpio, assembly GCF_018340385.1. Lineage (NCBI taxonomy): Eukaryota > Metazoa > Chordata > Actinopteri > Cypriniformes > Cyprinidae > Cyprinus > Cyprinus carpio. The sequence goes on from NC_056620.1 coordinate 105,444, forward strand.
TCTATGGATTTTAGTTAAAAACATCCTTAATGCTGGATGTGTTTCATCTTTTGTCTTCTCCAGATGTTAAACTGATGGGACTGGAGTGCTGTGGATTACTTGTGGATTATTGTGATGTTTTTTATCAGCTGTTTGGCCTCTCATTCTGACGGCACCCATTCACTGCAGAACATCCATTGCTGAGACACTGATGCAGTGCTACATTTCTACAAACCTGATGAAGAAACAAACTCATCCTGATCTCAGAATGATTTTAGGATGAGCACATTTACAGCACATTCTCATTTGAACTATCCCTTTAAACACACTACAATAGAAGTGTCAAACTGATGTTTTCTGTACAATTTCCAGAGTCTCCAAAACTTCTCGTGAGCTCTCAGAATGTGATGGGATCTATGTAATAGTATGTAATAATAATTTTGTCTTGTTTTCTCCTGTAGTCTCTGAGAGAACCGGATTATGTGAACATTATGAAGACGTGACTGTGAGTCTGGATCTTTAATATCTTCCATTTGCCACAAATTCAACACAGAAAACTATTCCATAATTAAGAGATTATTCAAAGCTGTATTCACTTAACAAAATATCCTGGTGCATTAATAAGGAACTCACTGAACTTATATAGAATACATTACTGGGTAACACTTTAGTTTAGGGACCAATCCCTATTTACTAGTTGCTTATTAGCATGCATATTGGCTGTATATATATATATATAGTTTATTAGTTTAGTAGTAGTAGAATTATTATTAGTAGTACTCGTAAAGCACATATTCTACGTTCCTAATCCCACCCAATACCTAAACTTAACAACTACCTTACTAACTATTAATAAGCAGCAAATTAGGAGTTTACTGAGGCAAAAATGGTTTGTTAAAAGCAAGAATTGGACCTTAAAATAAAGTGTGACCTATTACTGTTCTAAAGTTTGGGGTTGGTAAGATGTTTTTAATTCTTCTGAAAAAAGTAATTTCTGCTCACCAAGGCTGCATTAATTGATCCAAAATACAGTAAAAACTAAATATTTTTATAATTTAAAATGTCTGTTCTGTGTGAATCTCTGTTAAACTGTAATGTATTTCTGTGATGTGCAGCTGTATTTTCAGCATCATTACTCCAGTCTTCAGTGTCACATGATCTTCAGAAATCATTCTAATATGATGATTTGCTGCTTGAGAAACATTTCTGATTATTATCAGATCATTATATTGTTTGTGGAAAACATCATACATTTCTTTTTTCAGGATTCACCGATGAAGAGAAAGTTCAAAAGAACTGCATTTATTTGAAATAGAAATCTTTTGTAGCATTATTAATGTCTTCACTGCCACTTTTGATCAATTTAATGAATCCTTGACAAATAAAAGTATTAATTTCTTAAATCTCCTAACACCTGAGCAGTAGTGAATATCCTAAAGGAAAACAGATCTGTCATAAGCGAAGCAGTGCACACAATATGAACTGATGTACAGTTTGATGAGGATGTGATGGTTGATAACTATATTCAGATTCTGTTTGATTTGTGTTTTGATTCTCATCAGTGGCAGCATCAGAAGAGTGTGATTCTGAGAGACCCATCTCAACCAAACCTGACTGCTGTGTTAAAGAGCCTGTATGAAGCAGGCAGAGATGTTTTATTTATTTTTATTACTATCTTTTTCTTTGTAGTGCGACCTATTCAGGGTTTTCAAAGCTCAAAGCTACAACATGTCGGCAGTTTATTACAACACCCTCATTTATAACCATCATGGGGTTGATTCCCAGGGAATGCATGAACTAAAAACATTCATATGTTCATCTAAACAGGATGATTTTAGACGGCAGTTCGGTTTGGTCTGAGAGACACTGAGGCTCAAAACAAATTATGAACAAAATGTAAATCTAATAACGTGCATTAAACACCCTTTAAATTAATGTTACAATAATTTAGTTTGGGCTTTAAGAGTCACTGATGTGTCTTGTGTGTCAAAGATAATTATATATTATACAATCACATTTCTGAGTGTGTGTGTGTGTGTGTAATGACAGACTGATTCCTCACGAGGGCCCCAGAGACATTATTCACCAGCGTCACAATATCTCTGTTATTCATAAGTGTGCTTCACCATCACTTTGTCTATAGATATTTAATAAATCATGTACTGTTCTGAGTGTAATTTAATTAAGAGTTGGAGAGTTGTGCGATTGTTTATATGATGTACAGGTGAGACGAGTACATCTGCACTTCACATCTCATGAAGAAAATGTGGTGATAACAGCAGTTTTACTGTGTAAGTCAGAGCTTTAGTATTTGCACCCGTGTGAAACAGAAGTGCACTTAACTGTACTGAATGAGCACCTGTAGTGGACTTCAGATCTTAATAAACAAAATAATATTAAAGAAATAAAGACACTTAAATGACTTGAAAAGAGACATTCATTACTGTTTCTTAATATGCTCAAGTAGACCTTTGTAATAATGTCAAATGAAAAGTTTGACTTTAAAGTACATTTGAAATTATTATATTTTAGTTTAGTAATTTAGTTTCATTGTGCTTTAAGACATACACTTATTTTGATGTGTTAGCTAATATAGTAAAGCATGGAAACTACTTTATAATTTTAACTGTAGTGTGTTATTAGATATTACATTTCAAGTTCATATATATATAAGTGGTTGCTAGGGTTGTGACGTGGGGAAGAATCACTCGGCAAGTTTTGGTTTCGTGAACAACAAAGGCCCCGGAGGGTGGATTTTTATTATAAATAAAGTGCAGGGTGGCAAGCCGGTGTGGGTAGGCTGGTGCTCAACGGTGCTCTTCCGTGCTCAATCCGAGGGAAAGTGGGTGTCCAAACGTGCTCCAAACGTGGTGGGCTGTCGGTCACTCGCTGCTTTCTGGAGAGGGGAAAATAAGAGAGCATTAGTCCAGCGTCTCATCGGCTCGAGACCAGTGTCTGTCTTGTCTGCTCAACCGGTGCTGTTTAAGAGCCGTGTTCTAACGAGATGCAGCGGTGACCAATCAGCCGGCGGTGAGGACGTGCAGGTGTGCCTCGTTGGTTGCCAGGGCGACGCTGATTCCTCCTAGGACGCTCGTCACAGGGTGTTACTAAGTGTTTGCCCATGTGTTTGTGTGGTAGCAGCTTTTCATGATTTGATAAACTTGGTTTAAACTGTATTTGTCATTTAAATAAGTCAGCTATTGTTAGCCAAGATAAAAGTACATTTGAAATCTTCAGTCATCACATCAAAGCACAGCAGCTCTGCATGGCCCTGCATCCGCTGAGAGTGAGCTGAGGCTCTCTCGACTCATGAGTCTGATCCTGGGTCAGTCTGACAGAGTCTGAATGAAGTGTGATGAGTTCCAGTGGGTTTGGTGAGTGTGGGAACCGGCTCCAGGTGACCGCTGGGGTTAGTGAGGGACAGCTGGCTGTATTCCTCCGGGAGATCCAGTGCTTCTCATTATCTGCTCTCTGTTTAATCCCTCCTTCCGTTTGAGTCTCTGAGCTCTGGCTGTTCTCTGTTCACTGTTCGGAGGCAGTAATGATGGAGGATGCACAGATGGTTCTGAGCGGGGCTCTGAGTCTACCTGTGCGGACAGCTGGTGACGTCCCATTAACACTTAAAGAGAGGCCTGCCACTGTCACCTGAGCACCGGGAGGGCCTTGGCAGCCCGCATCAAAACAGCAATCAGGAAAATGAGAGTGAGAGGAAATATGTGCTATATGCTCTTTTTGCACGCAGTGATTGGACTGCTGGAGATTCATTGACTCAATCATGACTCAAAGTCACCATGAAATCAAGCAACTTTTCTTCTTTATTGAAAACCAGATGTAACCAAAAAAAAAAAACAACTCCAGAAGTCCCTCACATCAAAACACAGAGAAGACTGATGCGTCACTGGAAGATCTAATTCATATTTTGATTAAAAAATTCCCAGTCAAAACATAAAAAAAAAAGAAAACGCACATGGGTGAACTGTTCACAATAAGATCTATAAGATACATTTAGAAATTAGATACTGTGAACTTTCATTTCATGCCAACCTAAAGGAATAGCTCACCCAGATATGAAAATCTGCTCACCCTTAGGCCATCTGAGATCAGGATGAGTTTTGTTTCTTCATCAGGTTTGTAGAAAATGTAGCACTGCATCAGTGTCTCAGCAATGGATGCTCTGCAGTGAATGGGGTGCCGTCAGAATGAGAAACACATCCAGCATTAAGATGTTTTAACTCAAATACAAAAAGTCCATAATCAATAATAACACTTCCTCCAGTGAAAAAGTGCATCTGCTGTTGTCTCTCACATCAAAATCCAGACACAGATTTGTTTAGAGCTGTTTAAACGCTATTTGATCTGTGCAGATTTCTCTCCTGATTCACACCAGAACACTTTTTCACTGGAGGAAGTGTTATTATGGATTATAGACTCTATGTATTTGAGTTAAAAACATCTTAATGCTGGATGTGTTTCATCTTTTGTCTTCTCCAGATGTTAACTGATTGGACTGGAGTGCTGTGGATTACTTGTGGATTATTGTGATGTTTTTATCAGCTGTTTGGACTCTCATTCTGACGGCACCCATTCACTGCAGAGCATCCATTGATGAGACACTGATGCAGTGCTACATTTCTACAAACCTGATGAAGAAACAAACTCATCCTGATCTGAGATGGCCTAAGGGTGAGCAAAGTTTCTGCAAAATTTTCAGATAAACTATTCCTTAAAAGGAAAGCTTTGAAGCTGTCTTTCCTCACACTGTTTCTGGTATCATTCACATCTGTATCACGAACGGTCCTGAACGAGTTACACGTAACAGTTCAATACTTTTATCCTGAGCAAACTGTGGTGAAAATAATGACCCAGGGCCAGCGTGAATGTGTTCATCTCTCTCGTTCAACACAACTCTCCTCCCTCAGACACGAATGCCCCGATGAGAGTGTGGTTTTTAGAAAGACTTAAATAACGCTAATTAAGGATAAATGGTGTGTGACCCTCAGTAACCCGTGAGACGCGAGGGAGTGTGAGTGTGCAGCAGACGAGCGAGACTAGACTCGAGGAGACAGTCCTGATTCATTTAGAGTCAAAGTGTGAGTGAAGTCATCCAGACGATTCCTCAGGACTCCTCGTCAACCACCAGCCAAACATCCCATAATAAGCCACTGGAGACACTTATGAAACAGGAAATATGATTCAGCATCTGCTAAATGCTTTTTCCTGCACTGCTAAATCAGGAGCGCGCCGGTGCTTTCTGCTGTGAAGAAACAATCGTCAATTATGAAGATTTAACCAGCCACTGCTTAAAGTTTAATGCAGCACACGTCTGTTTTATGAACAGAATAACCTGTCAGTTCACATCACAGGTGAATAAAACTCAGACTTTAATCTCATAATAAAAGAAGTTTTACTCTGAGTGGTTAGACACACAACAAAATAAAAATCAAATAAATAAAACTAATAAAAAACAAATAAAAAAAATCTTCCATCACAAATCTTAGACATAAAAAACATCACAAAACTAAATGATAAAAAATAACTTTTTGGTAAAATAAAAAAATTGAATTGCAAGAAAAAAGTTTGTATTGTGAGATAAAAAGTTGCATTTACAAAAAAAAAAAAACTCTCTCTCTCACACACACAACACAACTCACACACACACACACACACACACACAGACACACACACACACAGAATTGTGAGAAAAAAAAGTCACGTATTCTATTTCTTTATTTTGGTAACGGAAGCAGACTTCCACAGTCCCTCTGGCAGATGATAAATTTGGTCTAAATACACTCTTAATAATAAAGATGCTTCACGATGCCATAGAAGAACCTCTTGTGTCTAAATGGTTTTCGTAAAGAACCTTTAACATCTGAAAGAACCTTTAACATTTCACAAAAGCTTCTTTGTGGCAAAAGAAGGTTCTTCAGATTATTAAAAGGTAAGAAAGAGATGATTATATAATCTTCTATGGCATCGCTGTGAAGAACCTTTTAAGCACCTTTATTTTTAAGAGTGTATGCCATAGACTGAAAGAGAGCAGAATATCAGAGATTCAGGATAAGCTCTGCTGATTTTTGCCTGTATGCAATCACTTAGCAACCACATAGAAGCATCCTAGCAACCACAGATACATTGTGGCAGAGTTTTAGAGGCACCACTCAGATTTTGAGGTTGTATGTCTATGAAAATCCAATCTTTTTGATCTCTGTAGATTAAAAAGGCTGTGTTTTGACACAGGCAAGAGGCCATATATGAATTATGCATTAGATTTCACAGCTCTGAAGTCTCTCATACTACTTAAATCTAACACTGCTCAGTCTCAGCGCTGCTGTTCATAATCTAACACACTGTACCTCTTTTATTTGCCCAATTAGCACAAAAATGGCCTTATCTTCTTTTGAGCATGTACTTTGTTGAAGGATTACTCTGAGGACCAAAATATTCCCTTAAGTGAAGAGATTTTTTGTTTGCCCTACTTACGGTTAACCCCATTACTGCTTAATAGTGTAGACAGGTTTTTTTTAGACGAACACTGTTGCAGCGTAAATTAATGAGTGTTTCTGTGTTTTGGGCTCTAAATGAGGTGTGCGCCAGACGGGCCATTTCTAACACATCTCAAGGTTAACACCACACCCATCCTTTACCAAAACCAGGTCAGGTTAACACATATTCCATGCAAATCACTTCATATCCTCAACAACTATGTGCACAATTATTGTACCTGTGTAATTATCCATTGCTATCCATTGCTATGTTTTCACGCTGCAGGAAGTTTTAAACTGCATTACAACTTTAAATTCTTGACTTTATAAATCCCAAACTATTACTGATTTTTTAAATTAATTATTATTATTATTTTAAACCATCTTTTCCTAATATTATATTTGCATTATGTGGCACTCAGATGTTCAGTCTTGAACTTTATTATGTCTAATAAAATGTCTTGCTGCAATGAACACATACATTCAACAATATGAATAATCATATAAGGAATATTAATTTCACCAAACAATAAAATAATACATAATAAAACACAACACTTAACACAATCCATCAAAATGTAAAAAAATAATAAAAGGACTATACCATGCAAAACATCCTACAACATAAGGAATATAATAATATACAAAGGATAGCTTACCTATTATGTATATTTATTATATTATACTTATTATGTATAATTATTATTTTGACATGAAGGCCAATGTGGGGGAAAATTTACAGTTTTGCAATTGTAAAAAAAAAAAAAAAAAGAAAAAAAAAACTATAGTAGATATAACTATAAAAAATATAATAATTGAATAGTCATTGAAATATAAAATATAGATATTAGATGAAAAACTTTAATTAAGATATTACCATAGCAAGTAAATGAAATATGTTTACGTTGAAAATTACTAAAACTAAAACTGAAATTAGTTATAACCAAACAACAAATATAATAACATTATAATAATAAAATATATATATATATAATAAGATGAAAAAAGATAAGCACACTTAACAAAATTACCAAAACCTAAACAAATGAAATAAAACTGAAAATAAATGAATAACTACTGATTAAACATATGAATAAATAGTTTTGTCAGATGACCTCATGATCAGACAGATGGGGGATGATGGTCCAGCACAGGGTTAAATCACATCAGTCTCTGAGGAACCGGGCCCTTGTGTGCTGGAGGGGGAAGGGCCCCTGAATCCGGCCCTACAGACTGATCCATCGATCTCTGGGGGTTGGGGGTTTGATGGGGTCAGAGGTGTTGTCCCCTCAGATGAATACATGCATAAGAGACACAGACGATGTGGACTGAGAGACACACTGTGTGTGTTCAGTATCAGGTGCTGTTTCTGCTCTGGATGAAAGAAGTGAAGACTGTGAAGTTACAGTTACAGTCACATACTGCTCAAAATGTGCTCAAAACAATCTGATGATCAAGCATGTTCATCTGATCAGATCAACTGGGGTTGTTCATTTTGCTCACTGCTGAAAACTGGGTTTTACATACATTCTTGTAAATGTCCATGGATTGCTCCATTTGAGCCACCTGAAACATACACCTATAATCCATATATATATATATATACACACACACACTGTTTATATAACTTTTCACAGCTTTGCGGGAGGTTTCTTGAAGCGTCTCGGAGACACAGTTCTTCTGGATTGAGTCTGTCTCAGTTTGTTTCTGTTTTTTCATGTGACTCCAGACAGACTGATGATGATCAGATCACATCTCTGTGTGCAGCACAAACACCTCACTGCATTATTAACATTAACTGATATTTCCTACTGACACACTCTTTTAAAATATAGAAACAACAGACTCAAAACCATTTATAACTGCTGGAAAAACTAGTGCTCTGATCATTTTTGGCCACCAATGTGTACGCACACACACACACACACACACACACACACACACACACACACACACACACACACACACACACACACACACACACACCCACACACACACACACACACACTCCAGTCAGGAGTTTTGGTTGAATGTCCAGTTGCCATGGCCAGACATATTTCTATAATATCGTAAGGAAGGAGACGCGAGCGTGACCAAAGCACTCAGACAGAGCAGGACAGGAATGTGTTCTTACGCAATGACCGCGCGTGAGCTCCAGACACGTCGCGTCGCGTTTACTCCGCTGGGCGGGGCTCGGGGCGCTGCGTCCAGCCAATCACCGCGCCGCTGCTCTCGCGTCTCTCTCACTCCACTACTGGAGCCTCGCAGAAGAAGCGCGAGCGCGGAGGATGAGGATGAGGATGAGGAGGATGGATGCTATACCGTGTCGACTCGTGTTTTTAGCCCTGTTCTTTGGAGCCAGGATCCAGCACACAGAAGGTACGAGCAGCTCCGTCAGTGTGTGTGTGTGTGTGTGTGTGTGTGTGCGCTCGTCTGGCACAGAGGAGGGCTGCTCTTTGTTTGCAAACAACTGCAGCTCCAGAGAGAGTATTTCTGTAAAGATGGCGCAGACAGAGAGAGAGAGATGCTGTGTGTGTGTGTGTGTGTGTGTGTGTGTGTGTGTGTGTGTGTGTGTGTGTGTGTGAAGGATTCACGCGTGATTAATGCTGGAGATGTTTATGGTCTGATAGTGTTTTGCTTTGATTAAAAGCTCGTCGGGACAGTGACACACACACACACTCATCCTGCCTCGGGGCGTCATATTTTCAGTCGAAACTGGCTTATCTTCCTGATAAACTCCTTCAGTTATCAATCAGGTGATAGATCAGATGTTCGTAGATCCGTGTGTTGTGACTTTATATTATTATATTATTTTGGTCTCGCTCAATAATCGTCAGTTTGACAGACTGCTCTGATAAACGAGTAAAATAAATATATTTGTATTCACTGTTTAGTGTTTACCCGTTATAACAAAGTTATTTTTTGTATTTGGTCTCCTTTATTAAGCTAATAATCTCCAGAGAAGGTGTTTTTACAGCTAGCTTAGCTGGCTAACAGTCCACAGAACCGCACTCTTAAACTCTGATTAAATTCTGCTAGCGGTTGTAAAGTCATACATAGTGATATTTGTTTCTCAGAATTGAACTCTAGTGTGTTTTCACTCTGGTTTGTTGTATTTAAAGAGTGTTTCGTCACCTGGTTTGACTTTTGTGTCCGGTGTTAGCTGTTAGCTGTTCGGCTAACTTGTTTTCACTTAGTTCTTAGTTTGAAAACGGAATTAATCTACGAATAACTAAACAGAGCTAGTTGAGTGGTAAAGGCTCTCGGATTTGTCTCCACTTGTGTTGTATTATAGCGTGTAATCATTTTAAGAAAAGTGATTTTAGACATGTTTATGAATAGCGTTTATAACGATCTGCTGTGACGCGTTCAGAGCGCGAGACACCGTTCAGTCTGAGCAGAGATGAAGATGAGAGTGAACACACTGACTGTGTCTGTCTCAGATAGTGTTGTGTGGTCACCGCTGACCAAAGCGTGTCCACTCCGATCAAGACTGCAGCTCTGACCCTCTGTTCTTGACAAGAAATGTATTTATGAAGAACTGAAGCTGCTGTATCTGTGATGCACACACACTCAGCTCACCATCAGGTGTGTGTGATAAAGCTATAGTTGGACCCTTTATTAAAATACCTGCAGATGAGGAAGTATACAAATATTGTCATATTCACTCAGTACTACTATCGCAGTTACAGTTAAGTAGAAATGTATTATACTCAGTTGTGTTTTAGGCACTAAAACAGTCCAGTATAATCAAACACATTTTTATATTGAGATAATGAAGATTTCTGTGAGGTCAGGTGTGTTCATGCCACTTTGCTCGGAGTAAGATGGCAATGCACCTTTTCTACAAAACATTAAACATGATTTTAAAATGTTATTTCTACAAAATGCTGAGTAAAGAATGTGCCCCTTTTGCTTTATTGTTTATTTATGAAGGTGCTGTAAATTGAATCATTATCTGTGTCCCTGCAGCACAGAAGCAGTCATCAGTAGCACAGGTATATTTGTAACAATAGACAACAATACATTGTATGAGTCACAATTATACATTTCTCTTTTAAGCCAAAAATCATTAGGATATTAAGTAAAGATCATGTTCCATGAAGATATTTAGTAAATTTACTACCGTAAATATATCAAAACTTAATTTTTGATTAGTAATATGCATTGCTAAGAACTTCATTTGAACAACTTTAAAGATGATTTTTCTCAATATTTAGATTTTTTTGCTCCCTCAGATTCCAGATTTTCAAATAGTTGTATCTCAGACAAATATTGTCCTCCTAACAAACCATACATCAATGGAGAGATGATTTATTCAGCTTCAGATGATATAGAAATTTCAGTTTCGAAAAATCAACACTTTTGTGGTCCATGGTCACACATGTCATAATTGTACAATATTATCATATTTTTTTTTTTTTAAGATGCATCTTAGTTGTATTGTAAATTACAAATATATGTATGCATCCATTGCATCTGACATGTTTTCTCACTGACACGCACACAACTCAGAAACATGAGGTTTCCTCTCATAATTTGTAAAAAATAATGTTGTGGTGGCGTTCATGTGTGATCGACTTGTATACAATTTTCCTGACATGACTTTAAAGCACTAAATATTCATTATATTAGCATTAACGCCAGCAGATTTTGTTCTGTTTCTTCTTCTTCCTATGATTTTTGTCCCTAGTGTTTTTGTCTGCCGCTTTAAATGCTCAAGCTCTGGACTGATTCTGATTGGCTGTCAGTGTTTTATCGTTCATCAGCTGTTCTGAAAATGATTCTCTGTATCACTATCGTTACAATTGAAGTGTGAACGTCATTCAAATTCTATGAGGATAATGAGTATCTATAATATAGTTACCATGACCTATCTTTGATTCTTTTCATTTTGAGCTGTAAAATTGTTGTACAGTAAGTGGCACAGATTGGCAGTGACATGCATATTAACGTCTTGTGTTATGTTTATGAATTGGCTTTCAGTGTAAGTGCTTCTCTGTATCTCAGATTTTAGATTTATTTAAAAAACAAAACTAAGGTCAATTATTAATTTTTGTGGTTATTAACATTCACAAGTGTCACCAAAATCATGCACTTCCAGGATGAATTGAGTGAAATGGATGGGGTTGTAGCCTCTTAATGTAGTTGCACTGTCTTTAAAAGCACATCACAGACTAATACGTAATGAGGCCTGATTTAAAGCCCAGTGCAGAGGCTCATCTCTAGAGCCGCGTCTGATGCATGCTCATACAATAATGTTGCCTTTGGGAGGGGAATCTGAAGTATTTTTGTGACCCCAAACTGCCTGTTGTCCAAGCTTAAAGACCCAAAACTAATTTGAGAAGTTGCATTAGTGCCAGCGGTGAGTGAATGCGGGGCTAGCGATGCGTTCAGGCGGCCTTGCTTTTGGCAGAAGCAGTATTTTGCAGCGATGGTGGCTTTTAAAAATATAGCTGGCTCAGGGAAACAAATAAAACGCTCCCAGGCTTGGGTATATCTGGAGCACTTTATGTTAGACTTGAGTTTAGGCTCTTAAAGTGACAAAGTAATAGAGTTTTCAGGCTTCTATTTTACAGTAATAGACTACGGTTATGGGTGAGGATTTAGTTTTAAGCAGCGTTCTTTCTGTCTGTCTCTGGGAGTTGAATTTGGCATTATTCACAGTTAATAACAGGCACGTTTGCATCTTCTGAAGAGCTCGTCTCGAAATGATACCAGTGCGAGAGGCTGTTTTATTAAAGCGTTGCACTGCTGACACTGTTATGATTAAATGCATGAATGTAAATGATTAAACAGAAGAGCTGCTGTCATGCGGTCCATGTGTTGTCTGTATTGAAGTGATTTGGGTCCAGTCCTTGTGTTCCCGTGTTTGAGACGTCTCAAATCATTACCTCAGCGTCGGCTGTGACTTCTCAAAACACGCTTCCTTTGGGATGAAACAGAGGCCTTGTCGAGCTCTTCCCCGCAGACCGCAGCGCTCTCAGCTTCCCGTGTTCGATTGGAGGAATCCCATATCACTTTACAGTGTGTTATTATATAGACGTTCAGACTGAGGGATTTGTGGTTTGGATGCAATAGGAGATAGTGGCATGATTAATGTCTCTGTCAGTGCACATAAATCAAGCATTTCTGCAGCTCGAACTGTCAACATATCAACATAGTGTGTAGAGATGCATGCATACACAACACTTTAACCATTAGTTCATCCAGAGATGAACGTTTAGTCATTCTCATGTCATTTCAAACCTCTTTAACTTCTGGAAATGCTGAAATTAGGCAAATACACTACCTTTCACAAGTTTGAGTTTTTGAAAAAAAAAAATATACATTTTCGTTCATCAAGGGTTCATTAGATGTATCAAAATTGTCAGTAAAGATATTTATAATGTTACAAAAGATTTGTATTTCTAATAAATGCTGCTCTCTTGATTTCTATTCATCTGTGAATCCTGAAAAATAAAATGTATCACAGTTTCCACAGAAATATTGTGCAGCACAACTGTGTTCAACATTGATAATAATCAGAAATGTTTCTTGAGCAGCAAATCATCATATTAGAATGATTTCTGAAGATCATGTGACACTGAAGACTGGAGTAAACATTAACAGAGATTCACATAGAAAACAGATGTTTGACATTCTAATAATATTGTACTGTTTTTACTGTATTTGTGATAAAACAAATAATATTTTACAATTTACAAATGAATTTGAAAAAAAAAATAAATAAAATACCTCCATCTTTAAAAGAGATGTGTTTTAGAAACATTAAATGCTCTTACAGAGCCCAAACTGTTGAATAAAGCTTCTTGAGACCGCTGCTGTTGTTCTTCAGAGAGAGCAGTAATATGACTCATGCAGTTATTCAGTCATACAGTGGCTTTATGATTCATGCTGAGGAAAAGACCAAAATTAAAGTCATTATTCTGCTGAAAAGCTTCCCGTTTCACCGATTGGTCAAGAGGTGCACCACAACCAGCTGAGTTCGGAGTCACTGACATCAAAACTGCTAAATAACAACTTTAACTATTGTTTTGTTCCCAACTGAAAGCAATCACACAGCATCAGAAGATTTGAAATATGGTGCTTTATTTGTCTTTTATTTTTAGCTCAACAGCATCCATCCTCATTTACTTCAACACCGTCACATATTCATTTTAAAAATTTGCTGAACAGTGTTTTTAAATACTGACTTTCAGAATCTGTCTTACATTTGTAATGAGATAAGAAACCGATGACAGGATTTTCAGAGTCATGCTAAAGTAATTGTCATCTTTCTTGTGTACAGGCATCAGACTCCTGATGCTTTTTGCACAGATTAGGAGAGTAACTTCCATTAAACTGTAAACACTCTGTGAATGCAATAATAAGTATTTTCAAAGACTGAACACAATGAGGTTTCATCATTAAAAGGAAATTTAACAGTGTAAAAGCATTCACTGATTACTGCAACAAAACACTAATAACCCCAAAACGTTTTGAGGAGAAAAGCAGAGATTCTTACTGCATTGAGTGAAATATTCATGTAATGAATCATAAATCAAACCACAAATGAGCAGTATACAGTATGTTGTCTCTATTCATGTTGTTACAATGAAATACAAATAAAAATGAAAATAATATCATAGTTAAATACCAACGTTATGTTGTTCTCCTGACATCTGAAACAGAAAATAAAGGAAAAGCTCCTTCAGTCAAACTGACAGATAAGGACTATTTGTAGCACAGCCTCATGATCTGAAATGACTGTTTTTGGTCTTTTTGAGTGGAACACTCCCAAACACAGTCTAAAACAAAGTGAGGACCATCAAAGTGTGGCCAGCTGGAGCAGACTCTTTACTTCAGGACAGGTTTCAACACACGCATCTGTGTCAGAGTCGTCTGCTCTGTTTCTTAACACAACTCATAAATAAAACAAATAAGTCATAATGTATTGATAAAGAGGTTCCTCCGTCTCTCTGCTGCTCAGTGGGGAGGTTTACTGTGTCTGGCTGTTTCGCACCGGAGTGTGCTCTAACCTTCTGCAGCCTGCGTCAAACATGCTCAGAAAGACTCGCACTATCTGGAAACGCACACTTGCATCTGCCTGTGATCATTTATAGAGTGCATTTGTGCCGCCAACTTCCTGAAGCATTTCTCCCCAATTATTTGTCCCACATGGATTTAAAAAAAAAAAATGTCTTTAAAAACACAGATCACCTAAAAATGAACATTCTGTCAGCATTTACTCACTCTCATGTCATTTCATCATCTGTTGAACATAAAAGAAGATATTTTGAAGAATGTTGGGAACCAAACAGTTGACGGTAGCCATTGACTTTCATAGTAACAATCAAACAGAGCTCATGAAAGCCTGATCGGAGTTGTGTTTTCCTCTCTGACGTCTACGTTAGCTCATAATGAACAATTAGAGTCGCTCAAACAGATAGATCTAGTTCTGTTCTAATGGTTCAGAAATGTGTATCGCACAGCTTTGCACATGTTTGTTAATTAACTAACGCTTTCTGCTAATGATATTCTAGCATTTTCAGCTCGTTTAACCATACTCTCATCCATTCTCCGTGTGAACCTACTATAAAATGCAAGCGTGTTTTTGTGATGTGGGTGTGGATGAGCACATATGGGAGAGCCGTCAGATCCCTTCTTATCAAGAGTGTGATTCTTTATCATATTCAGACAAAGAGGATAATAGCAGAAGGCATTGTGGGGGAGATGGAGGCTGACTGGGTCTGTCTGAGATCCTCACACCCAGACCCACATCTGTGGAGGACAAAAGCCTGGCAGTGATGAGCAGATAGGGGTCAGGGGCGAGCGCTGACCTATGGAAATGACTCTTGGCTCCTGCTGGACAGGACTGAAGGGGGAAGGGTGCGTCTCAAACACTAGCTCTATGTGTGTGACGCTCGTACAGGGATCGTGGTTGCCAAGAAATGCGGTGTAATTAATTTAGACGCACGCGGAAGGTGAGCGTGACGAGCTGCGCGGAGAGGCTTTCTTTATTGAAGAACACATGATATGAAGCTGGCTTTCCTCTGTTTAATCACTCCATCCGGCTCTGGAGCTCTTCGTTTGTGCCGTTTGGAGTCTGGGCACACTGTTAGCTAAGGCTAGACTCACTTCACTTTAAAGGCTGTCCTAGATGTAGAGCTGCACGGTTCTGGACAAATTGAGAATCATGTTTTTTTGGTCTCAAATAGAGATCATGATTCTCCCACGATTCTGAACTAAAAAATAATGTGTGACAAAATATTAATTGCTGCAGTCTATTTAAAAGTGTTTAATCAATTTGAATAAATGATTAAACATTTTAATATATGTGCATTTAAGATATATTTTTATTAAAATTATGAAAAAGTGGTTTGAGTGAATGATTCAATGACTCACTCATAAATACTTCACTTGTTTCATTACTGGATGAATTTTTGTTTTTGAACAAATCTCTTGAATGAATGATTCAATGACAAATACATTTTTTAACAGTCACTTGTCGCCACCTAGTGGCAAAACAATGTAATCAACACAAACGTTATTTGAAGCGCCAATTACTTTCTAAAGATGACTTGCTGTATTGTGATCGTCATAGACATATAAATGTTTATACCCGATCCAAACGCATTAATCCCAGTATTTCTGTGATAATATGAATGACTGTAAGACAGAACTAATACTGTCTGGTTTGGTTGAAAAGACTTGTTTGTGAAGCTGTTTCTTACCCAAACCTGTTAAACTATTTTAATGTTCCGGTATGACATTTTTCAAAGGTTTAATAGACACTCTAGAATCGTTGTCATTAAGAAGTTAGATCGCATGATTGTTTGAATCGAGATCGCAATCTTTTAACAATGAACCGTGCAACTCTACCTAGCTGTTTAAAACACTCCACCGTTAGCTATGAAGTGTATTTCAAATATTGATGACTCTTCCTACACTACATCAGATGCCTTCTATCAAAACGCCCCGCCCTCTTATACTCCCTGCTACTGATTGGCTAGTTGCAGATCATGGGCTGTATCTGAAATCAGCCCTTATTCCTCATTCAGAGGTCGACTGATAGTGGATTTAACCGATAACTAGGTTTGATTGCACTGGCCGATACCGATTAATCAACCGATAAAACAAACATAAAGCTTATGTAAAATAGTGTTTATTACTTTTAACTGTATTACAAAGATAAAAATGAAGCCAGTGACGTGTTCCGTGCGGTGCATGTTGTGATTCCGCCTCTAGAGGCCGCTCTCGTACTGTATAATGACAGCGGACCTCCTCAGCCGCTCCAGCAACAGACGCAACTCAGAAAAGCTATTGGTATGTTTGGTAACTATTGGTATGCTCCGCACACAGAGATATGTCTACTTCGTGGGAAGACGGGATATCAATAAGATATCACCCACCCCTAGTGAGCTCTGTTGAAATCCTGGCATCAGGACGGACCCTGAACTTTTGTGTTTTGTGTTACTGGTGTGTCTTGTTGATTTCAGTCTGGTCTGCAGCTTCATTGCGTGTTTATTTGCACACAGTCTGCTCTGGTGTTTAGCCTACAACAGTCTGTCTCCATGATAGGCTTTGAAATATTGAGATGGATTATGAGCCCTGGAGAAACAGCTGAGCTCAGTACTTGTGTGAGTGTTTCGCCATTAATTATAACCAAATAACAGCAGTCTTAACTCGCACTGCAGAATTAATATGACCGGTATTGCCATGCCATGCTGGTGTTTGGGACTTGTGCCATGTAAATATGGTGGTTTGTAGACATAGACCACAGTTATACCATAGTATTATTTCAGTTCTTTGGACTGCACACACAGCATGGTAATCAGTCACTCATTACTGTGGTGATTATCAAAGTAGTTCAGACGAGAGTTTCATGTTTGTTTATTGGTGACTTTAACAAGCATAACATTTTATGTAACATCAAAATAAAAAACATTGGGTTAATTTTATCTTCATATTGTGCTCGATTCATCAGAGTACTGAGTCATGACTCATGGACCCCCCCCCCCCCAAGATATCAGTGAAGAATTTGTTCCCATGATTACCAATTTGTTCTTTTGTTTTAGTTAAATTGAAACAGATCCCTAATTTGTGACCATAAAACCCTTTTATGTGCATGTATCGTGTGAGTTTTTAATCCAGTTTAATGAAACATGCCCCAATTACGGATGTAAACTGGATGCTGTTTGAGACATTCACATCGGGTCTTTTTTTCCAGTTTGGTAGAGTCTTGGCTCAGATTCTGTTTTTGAGCCTAAGGGAGTGAGATTTGTTGTTGGGAATGCTAACCAACCCAACCACTTTACCAATTTACATCCAGATGAAGATTAATTAGCTTGGCTCTGAAAACTCGACACGCTCTTCAGTCGATCCCCTGTCTGCCGTTCAGAGAGCTGAAGGGACGGTGAACAAACAGCACTCCGATTCAGACTCTCGGCTGCGTGCTTGGATTACACCGATGAACTGCCTCGGCAGCTGAGAGCATGCAGGAGCTTTCTGCCGAAAAGACACTGAACAGCACTTGGCTCTCAGTGCCAGATCATTCAATTACTGCATTAGAGGTTGAAGCCAAGGGCTCCAAAGATGTGAATCCAATTGCCATTGATTCTCGAAATCGGTAGTCATTGTATTGAGTTTTTTTCTTTCTTGCTCTGTGTTTGGCATTAGATGAAACTGCTTCCATCCTTCTGCTTTCTGAGACTGAAATCCTGCAGTCATTTGAGTCGCCCCGTCCCGTGCATTTATAATTGGCTTATGTGGTCTTAATCAGATTGAACTGGTTTTATTGAAAGCATTATTGAGTTCAAAACTGCATGCTTTTCATGAACGGCAAAGTAATGAAATGATCTGCTTTATTCCGTAACATAATTAAAGTATTCCTCTCAGACTGTTTCAGCGGGCGTCTTTAAAGGAGTCATGAAATGGAGAATCAAAATGTTCTTGTTTAGACATACGAGAGGTTATTCCACGTCCGTCACTCGAGCCATACTGCTGTTAGCTAAAGAAAGACTTTATTTAAAAAAAATCTGTAGTAACTTTATGAGCTAACCTTGACAGCTATTATAGTAAAAATGCTGTAAAAGTTTGTGTGAGAGTTCCATATGCAAAGATGTTCCAATCACAATCAATCCATTGAAGTCTCACGCCCCTTTCTACAGAGGGCTAAAATCAGGGGAGAAAATGACCATTTATATCTAAATTATGATGGAAAAACCATACTAAGCTTATAACTGCACCACAGGAAACACTGTAAAATAATTTAAAATATAATTATAATAATATTTCAAGAGTTTTTTTGAGCTTCTCTTCTAAGAATGCATTTAATTTTTCTGCAGGATGCTGAAGAGAAGATCTTGCAGAATGTTTCTGTCCTCTCAATGAAATTCAGTTTGGACCCCATTGACTTTCACTGACTGAACAAAACGACATTTTTAAAATACCCTTTGTGTTTCATAAGAAAGTCGTTCATAGGTTGAACTGAGATAGGGACATTATGCTAAAGATTTTAATTTTGCCTGAACTATTCCTTTAAGGCAAAATAAAGAGAAGAAATGCATAAATCTGGATCAGAAGCTGTGTTGTGACTGACGTGTGTTCATGTGAGTGATGAATATCGTTGATGACTCCAGTAGAGCTGACAGCTGAGCATCGTCCCATGGCAAGATCCTTCTTGAAGCCGGTCTTCATCCACACAGAGAATGAAAGCCTCCCAGCGTTGATGTGTTCACGTCGAGTCCAGCGATGGGCAGCTGTTGCTCGTGTGTTGTGCATTTCTGGAGTGTGGCTCTCAGTAGGGCTGGGCGATATGGCCAAAACAATTATCTTGATTTTTATTACACATCAGTCGATATCGATAATTATCACAATAAATGTCAAATTTTTCTTTCTCAAAATAAAAAAAGAATTTTACTCCTGCTCCTAAATGAAAAAAACCAGACATTTAATTGTGGTGTTAAATTGTTTTTTTATGGCCAGAACATGACAAACACTTCATTTTTTTTTAATTCTTTACACTTTTCCAGTCATTTTTCCTTAACAAAATAAATATCTTACAAGAAGCACAGAAGCAGTCATAAGTGTCACAGGTATATTTGTAGCAATAGACAACAATACATTGAATGAGTCACAATTATACATTTCTCTTTTATGACAAAAATCATTAGGATATTAAGATCATGTTCATGAAGATATTTAGTAAATCTCCTACCATGAATAGATTTTCTTTTTATTTATTTAAATATGCATATCTAATAACTTCATTTGAACAACTTTAAAGATGATTTTCTCAATAATTATATTTTTTTGCTCCCTCAGATTCCAGATTTTCAAATAGTTGTATCTCAGACAAATATTGTCCTCCTAACAAACCACACATCAATGGAGAGATTATTTATTCAGCTTCAGATGATGCATGAATCTCAAATTGACCCTCATGACTGGTTTTGTGCTCCAGGGTCATATATAGCACCTCAATACGTTGGTAAAAATGCAATATGCATTCTAGGTATTTGTATGAAAAACAGTAGCCTAAATTAATTTAGTATAAATTTTATTATCTGTTTTTGTTCTGACAAAAAAAAAAGAAAGAAAAAAGATGTATTGAAGGAGGAGTAATGGAATATAATTATATTCCATAACTCCTCCTTCAATACATTTAATACGTCTACATTAATAATATAATAATATATGCCGCGCTTCAAATGACTAGCGCTCTTTCGTTCCGCCTTTGCCCTCATGACTCTCATAAGCTTTGCACATAATTGCTGTCATTCTGTTGCACTGCGGAGCTTCTGTCACGAAAACAGACTTTTATTATCTGTTTTTGTTCTGTTGATGTCATTCTGTTGCACTGCGGAGCTTCTGTCACGAAAACAGATTGCAGCATCTCCTATCAAAAAGGCACAAAAAACAACACAACCCATAAATTATCCCTACTCAAAGCATCACACTGCTGAAGTGAGAACAGAACTCTGACGTCTTTGGACAAATATTAATCAAACGAGCTGTTTTTTACTGGAGTATTAAAATACTGGTTTGAATCCTTGATTTGAAAACTGTGAACAGCATCGGTCCGTTCAAACATTAGAGGTCATTAAGATTTTTTCAATGTTTCTGAAAGAAGTCTTTCTGCTCACCAAGGTTGCTTTAATTTGATAAAAAAAATACAGCAAAAACAGTAAAACAGTACAATTTAAAGTTGCTGTAGAATTGAGAAGTCTTTTTAAGTTGCAATTGAATTCCTGAATTTAAAGTAGCAAACTATATGCAGCATTACATGAAAGAAGCATTGTAAGAAAGTAATGCGCTGGAGTAATGCTCGCTGCACATTCAGTCAATCCCTGGTTGAGTTTGGCCGCAGGTTTGTTTCGGTGGTGTGAGTCATTGTCCGGTTCCTCCTCAGGGCAGCGCCCACATCTCAGTTTGCTGGCCCTTCCCAAAATAGCCCTGTCTTTGGAGCACCGGCGTCCTCCAGCAGATTGAGAGCAAACACTGAGTCAGTGTTTACACACGGCTGTGAACCGTGCAAGGATCCGTTCAGGCTGACAGTCATGCGCTGGACGACAGATCGGAGATCGTTTCATTCTGGAGCTGTGGAGCTGTGAAGATGATTGCAGGCCACCGCTGTGCCGACGTTACACTCCAGTCACCCTTCTGCTCAGATACAGTCATACTGAAAACATTCTCTATTGGTTATTAAGTCTAAATGAAAACATGATGTTTTGACCTTCCTCATATATGTCAGGAAAAGCATAGAAGTGAAGAATTGGCTTCCATTCAATTAATGAGTTAGGATTTGGAATTAGCCACGGATCACAGGATTTTGAATTGGAAATTGTAAACTAAACTACATATACACTATCATTCAAACGTTTGGGTTCGGTAAGATTTGTATAATATTTCTGAATGGAGTTTCTTCTGCTCACCAAGGCTGCATTTATTTGATCAAAAATACAGTAAAAACTAGAGTCTGACTGATATGGGTTTTTGGGAGCCGATACCGATATTAGGGAGTAAAAAAAGACTGATATCGATATATCGGCCGATATTCTTTGTGTAGGCTATATTATATAATACAGTAAATTACGTTTTTATGGATTCCTGGATTCTGTCCATGTTTGCTGCATCGCAGAAATCACAGGGTCCTAAAAAACGAGTATGATAAGCTTATTGTGAGAGTAAAAGATGGGGACATTGTTGTTTATTTACACGTCATAAAGAGAACGCAGCATCAGTTAATTGTCGTGTCGCGCCGCATCCAGTGTAGACAGCCACTGATTATAACGGGTTCTGTCGTGTGGTGTCACGCCGCTTGTGTCCGGTGTAGACGCCCAGTTAGGAAATGTGACGTGACCGATGTGATAATCATGAGTTCTGGGTATAAAGACGCGTGCCGTGATGCACAGATCATCAGCTGTAATATCACTGAATCTGCTGTTAAAAATGAACCAGCCTTTCATCATGTAATCATGCAGAAGTAAGAAGTAGAATCATTGTAATGTGACGAACAAATATAGGTGCGGTGGGTGGATAATTAAAAACAAACTAAGTCCTTACAACATTCAGAAACATTCATCTGCGTTATATGTTCTGTAAAAAAAAAAAATATCTGTGGCATATTCACAGACACCGATATATCTGCAACAGGCTCATATCGGCCGATAATATATCAGTCGGGCTCTAGTGAAAACAGTGAAATATTATTACAGTGTAAAACAGCTGTTTTCTGTGTGAATCTCTGTTAAAGTGTAATTTATTTCTGTGATGTGCAGCTGTATTTTCAGCATCATTACTCCAGTCTTCAGTGTCACATGATCTTCAGAAATCATAATAATATGATGATCTACTGCTCAAGAAACATTTCTGATTATCATCAGTGTTGAACATATTATTTTTGTATTTTTGTGATACATTTAAATCGCCAGGATTCACAGATGAATAATAAGTTCAAAAGAACAGCATTTATTTGAATCTTTTGTAACATTATATGTCTTTACTGTCATCTTTGATCAGTTTAATGCACCCTTGATGAATAAAAACATTAATTTATTAAAAAGGAAAAGGACAAGAATTTTTGAACATAATTTGGATGAATGTTTACTGTGCAAGCTGTCTAACAGCTGAAGCACAGCACGTTAATTAAACCAGCACCACCACTAAATAAAGAAACTAAATGTGCAAACACCAGTGCGCCTCAGCACTGCTAATGTTGAGCTGGGTTTAGATGGGTCCTAGCCGCACTAGACTGTTTTTCCTCCCACATTTGCAATCAAGACATTCATTTAGACTGGATTGTCTAGTTTCAGAGTATTTCCAGCAGACAAAATATCCTGCCTGTGGCATCAGCAGCAGATTGTGTTTGATACTGCAGTGTGAGCACACGCTGTCCTCCGTCTGTACACACACGTGAAGAGCAGTAGCAGGATCCGCCCAGCGCCGCTGGCAAAGCCTTGAGACCTTCAACAAGGCGTCTTTCTCCTCCTCTGAGAATCACGCACCTGTGTCGTGGTAAATAAACTCGTCTTCAGAATAAGGCCATGTCTGTGCTACAGTGACGGCTCTGCTGTTGCCGGCTGTATAAATGCATATGAATATGTGAGGGCTGCTGTTAGCGCTGCACTCATTGCCTCGGCTGCTGACAGACTCGTGGAACAAAGGAGAGCCAGTGCAGACAAAGAGACACGCTCCTCACCCTCCAGTTTGAAGCTGGACTCCATTTCGAGAGGTTTTACCGTATAGTTCAGCACCATGAGACTACCATTGCTCTCTAGAGAGGACTTTACATGTATTATATTCCTTCATCATAAGCTTTATAGCACAAAACAGACCATAAAGCATAGTTTGGGGTGAGATTGTATAAAGGAAATGTGATTCTCTTGTTTGTCAGATATAGAGACGCACAAATAATCAAAACAAATATCATCTTACAGATGTGTGTTCGGTTTCTTTTCGCTTCCTGCTGGTACACACACACACACACACACACACACACACACACACACACACACACACACACATATATATATATATATATATATTTGTGTGTGTGTTCCTGAAGGATTGGAAATGTCAGAACACTATTGTTATATTGTTATATACAGGGATTGTTTAGCGCTTACAGCTCCGTTCGCTTCTGTGTTCAAGCAAACACACGTCTCTTATTTTTCAAGAGATGCTGTTGTGATGACTCGATCACCGCTCTGTGTTCAAGGCTGCTTGAGAGAGTAGAGAAACCTTGAGGAGCACATGGAAGCTTGTGAACAGATGCTCAAAAAGCCTTGCAAAAAACCCACATATCCACATACATGTCAAGATTCAGACGTTTTATTAACACGTCTTGCTGTATTATTCATGTCATTATTGTCTCTAGTGGAGATGTGACAAGCAGTAAATTAGTAAGGTTGACTAGGTTTTTTAATTAGCTTTGATTTTGATTATTTAATAGGTACTTTAATTATCATGTTGACAGCATGCAGTGCTTTTAAAATAAAATGAGTGACACTTAAAATAAAATGAAGATTAATATTCAGTGTATTATTTAATAAAATAGAGAAATAAATCACTGTCTAAATAAATAGACTTTCTAAGCACTTTATTTCATGCATTAAAATACATTAGTTTTGTGATAATGTTTGTAATAATAATACACAATTCTGACTTTTTTCATGAAGTTTTGAGTTTGTTATACAATTTTCCTTTGTACTGCCACAGGGTAATTATTTTTATTTTTTTTAATATTAAATTTTTTTGCCTGCAATTGTGAGTTTATATCTGTATTTGTATCAGTCTCAATTCTAACTTTAGATGTTGCTCTTCTCAGAATTGTGAGTAAGAATTGCTTCCAGATTTACTCTGAGTGAGAATCTGTCGTCCGTCTCGGAGTTTTTCCCCAGAAACATTTGTGCGGTGAGTGGATCTTGTGTCTGGACACTAGACGGACCGCAGACCGGCTGCTGCTCGTAAGGCGTTGTGTTTTCGTGTTCCTGACTGCTCGAGGGAAGTGATACTGAAAGTGTTCGTCTAGACGCTCAGATGTGCTGTGCTGGTTTTACTGCGGCTTGTGGTTTTGTTGAGTGGTGCTCCACCCAGACTCACGTCACGGCTGTAATTCCTCTCTGTCTGTCTCTTCTATAGCAGCCCAGATCAACAACACGTCACCGCACACTCAGAGCTCTTCTTCCTCCTCATGACAGGACTGTGATGATGTCTGCTGATCACACTTGACAAGATTTATATCATCATATCAGCACTGCAGCAGCAAAATATACCTACTTTTGCTAGAAATTTAACCTGTAATTTTTTTTTTAATTATTATTATTGTTTCCGTTTAATTGTAGAATTCTTGATGATTAGAGAAAATACTTCACAAATAACAGAAAAAAGTAAAATTATGTCAAAATGCGTCCACTGATCCAACGTCCTGGATCAGTGCATCCTCTTAAAGTGACAGTCTTTATATTAATCCAACAGCAGCAACTAAGAAATCACTCACTGCTCTTGATTGAAAAGCTTTTGTAACTTTAATAAAGATTCATCTTTAATTTATACAGTCAAATATACAATGCTGCTTTACATTTCATTACTTTATTAAATTACTGTACCTAAAAACTACTGTTAGACAAACCTAAAAAAAACCCTGAAGCCTTTATTTTATTTGTATCTTTACTCTATTGTATTTATTTGTGCTGTTGCTTGTAGTTAGATTATTCTTATTTTCTTTATTTATATTTGACAGTAGTTTTCCATACTGTTCCACCCCTACACAGCATAGTAAATTATACTATTATTATAGCGCATAAATATTTGACCTATCAATATTGATATCAACAACAATAATGGTAAAACTTTATTTAAACTTTATTAACTATTAATAAAATATCTGTATTTTAATAGTTAAATAACTGTAAATGAGGAAATAGTAAATACAATCCACTAGTTTAATAATATTGATTAATATATAATTTTATTAAAATATCAAATATTAAAGTGTATTTTATAAATAACATTTATTATATCAATAACATTTTTATTTTATTTGTTACTTTTCTTATTGTTATTAAAATACATATTTTATATAATATAATATAAAAGAGTATTAGTATAGTATAATTAAAATATAAAACAGTATAATATTTCATATAATAGCTTATTAAAATTTAATAAAACAAATATTAAACCAAATACCATATTTATTCATAACAACAAAAATCTTACTGTTGTTGCTAATAATTTATCAAAAAAAAATAGTTTTTGTGAACAGAATGTAAGCCCAAGTATAGTATGTACAGACACACACCCGTCTCACAGTTTCTTTCTGATGCATGTTGTTTTCCTGTAGCTCTTGTCTTGAGTGTTTCCTCGCAGTGATCTCGTGTGTGTGTGTGTGTGTGTGTCAGACACAGTGTTATCTTCACACGTATGAAGCAGGCCTGTGAGAGCAGCGCTGCCAGACAGAGACACACTGTGTGTTTTCCTTTTTTCTTGTTTTCATGTTTTGATATTTTTAGCTGCAGTTCTTTAAATAGTGAGCTGTGCTTTAGTGCTTTGACAGTAAAATCATCACAGAGACGCTGTCTGCTGCTCAAACATTCAGGATTAGTCTCTTCTGCTCACCGAGGCTGCATTTATTTGATCAAAAATACAGTAAAATCAGCAGTGGACATCTTATTACAGTATAAAAACAGCTGTTTCTGTGTGAATCTCTGTTAAAGTGTAATGTATTTCTGTGATTTGCCAGCAGCATCATTACTCCAGTCTTCAGTGTCACATGATCTTCAGAAATCATTCTAATATGATGATTTGCTGCTCAAGAAACATTTATGATTGTTCTCAATGTTGAAAACAGTTGTGGCGCTTCATATTTTTGTGGAAACTGTGATGCATTTTATTTTTCAGGACATTTCACAGATGAACAGAAAGTATAAAAAAAAATCAATTATAAAAAAAAAAAAACTTTAACAACATTATGTCTTCAAACTGTCACTTTTGATCAATTTAATGCATGCTTGCTGAATAAAAGTATTAAATTCTTAAAAAAACACTGACTTTATATATTATTGATATTCACACAAATGACAACTTAGTCTTATTGACTTTTTTCAATAAAAGTAGTGCTTTTCACTATTAAATCTAAAGTTTGCTCATCATTCACTTAACTTTACATTTGTTATTTTGGTAAGTTTATTTTGGATTCAGAAATGGATTCAGAGTCAGATGGCTGTTTCTGACGCCACTCATCATGTGTTTGTTGATGAGGGGAGGATTGATTTCTCGCGTGAGAACACAGATTTTGGCGAACAAGCAGGAAAGCTGCGCTGCTGTTTCAGGACGAATCCGTCTGAGAGCTGTGTTCAGCTGTTTGTTTGAGAGATTTCATCAGAATTACTGTGTTCAGACTGAGCTCATTAATAAGGGCTGTCCAGAGATTAATACTTTGTGTCTAATTATTACACGTTGTGCCAATTAATGAATCTCATTTGGGGTGAGAAATTATCTTAAGATCATTTAAAGTCGTTGTGTTAAATGAGAAAAACATTGAACAAACTGTACAAATTTTGAAGTTGAACTGTAACCCATTATTACTTGTTTTTTTGTTGTATCACATTATCACTGGTGCAGATATCGGTTAAAGCAGCACTCTTGCTCAACTATATCATATAGAAATATAAGAGTGTGGTTCTTTTGCACTCATATCTTGAATATAACTGCATTCTAATGGACTTCATCTTCATCAGTCAGTCGTCCTGCATCATGAGTGTAAGATGATGGACAGGTCTGGACGGGGCGCTGCGTTGAATGCTTTGGTCATTTTAACATATCCATAATCAAATGAAGACATAAATAAATAGAGCATCACATGATCAGCCCTGGTTTTATTCTGATGTGATTTGTGTGTGTGTGCAGGCTTACAGTGCTACTGTCACCGTTGTCTGAACCACACGTGTGTCACGGACGGCCTGTGTTATGTGTCCATCACTAAATCCGGCGGAGTGACCACACAGCAGACCTCCTGCATCAGCGAGAACAAGCTGATCCCTCGAGACCGGCCCTTCGTCTGCGCTCCCTCCACCAAACACGACTTCGGCGTCTACCCCATGTGCTGCGACACCGACTGGTGCAACAAGAACCCCGACCCCAACACATTCCCAGGTCAGACTCTGTGAGTGTGTGTGTGTGTGTGTGAGTGTGTGTGTGTGTGTGTGGTGTGTGAGAGTGTGTGAGTGTGTTGCTGTGAGGTGTGCGGTGTAGTGTGCGAGTGTGTGTGAGTTGTGTGCGAGTGTGTGAGTGGAGAGTGTGTGTGTGTGGGCGTGTGTGTGTGTGTGTGTGTTTGTGCGTGTGTGCGCGAGTGTGTGAGTGTGTGGTGTTTGAGGGTGCTGTAGTCGTGTGTGAGTGTGTGTGTGTGTTGAGTGGGTGCGTGTGTGTGTGTGGGACGTGTGTGTGTGTGTGTGTGTCTGTGTGTCTGGTGTAGTGATGGAGTGTTAGTGTTGTGTGTTGTGTGAGTGTGAGTGTGGTGTGTGTGTGTGTGTGAGAGTGCTGTGTGTATGGGTGTGTGAGTGTGGCGGTGTGTTGTGAGGTGGTGTTGGTGTGGTGTTTGGTGAGTTTTTTGTGAGTTGTGTGTGAGTTGTGTGTGCGTGTTTGTGTGTGTGTTGTGTGGAGTGTAGTGTTTGAGTGTTGTTGGAGAGGGTGTGTGAGTGTGTGTTGTGTGGGTGAGGGTTGGGGGTGTGGGGTGGTTGGGGGGTGTGGGGGTGTTTGGTGGTGGGGTGGGTTTGTGGTGGGGGGGGTGGGAGGGGGGTGTGGGTGTGGTGGGCGTGGTGGTGGGGTGTGGTTGGGTGGGGTGTGTGGGGTGGGTGTGGTGGTTGTGTGTGGGGGGGGGGTGTTTGGGGGGGTTGGTTGGGGGGTGGGGGGGTGGGTGTGGTGGGGGGGGGGGTGTGGTGTGGGGTGTGTAGTGTGGGGGGGTGTGTGTGGGGGGGGGTGGTTGGGGAGTTTGTGAGGGGGGGCGGGGGGGTGGGGAGTGGGGGGGTTGGTGGGGGGTTGGTGTGTTTGGTTTTTGTGTGTCGTGATGGGGTTGGGGTGGGTGGTGTGGGGGGTGGTGGTTGTGGGGTGGTTTTGTGGGGTGTTTGGGGGGTGTGTTGTGTGGGGGTTGTGGTGTGGGGGGGTGGGGGTGGGTGTGGGGGGTGGTGGGGGGGGTGGGGGGGGTGTGGGTGGGTGTGTGGGGTTGGGGGTGGGGGTGTGGGGGGTGGGGGGGGGGTGGTGGGGGGGGTTTGTGGGTGTTTGGTGGGTGGGTTTTGTGGGTGTGGGTGTTTGGGTGTGGTGTGTGGTGTTTGTGGAGGGGGGGGGGGGGGGTTTGGGATGGTGTTTTGTGTGGGGGTTGTGGGGGTTGTGGGGTGTTGTGGGTGGTTGGGGGGGGGGGGGGGGGTTGTGTGTTGTTGGGTGGGTTGTGTTGGGGGTTTGGGGGTTTGTGGGGGGGGTGTGGTGGTTTTTGTGGTGGGGGGGGGAGGGGTGTGTGGGTGGGGGGGGGGGTGTTTTGGGTGTTTGGACAGGGGGGGTTGTGGGGGGGTGTTTGGGGGGTGTGTGTGTGTGGGTTGGGGGTGTGTGTTGTTTTGTTGTGGTGTGTGTGTGGGTTGGGGGGGGGTGTGTTGGGGGGGCGTTTTTGGTGTGGTTTTTGGGTGGTTGGGGTGGTGGGTTGGGGGGGGGGGGGGTGGGTGGTGTTGGGGGTGTGGGGGGGGGTGGGGTTTTGTGTGTGTGGGTTTGGGTGTTGGGTTGTTTTGTTTTGTTTATTTATGGGTTGGTGGGGGTGGGTGGTTTTGTTGTGGGTTGGGGGGTGGTTTGGGGGGGGGGGGTGTATTGGTGTGGGGGGGTTATCAGATTTTGGGGTTTTGTGTTGGTGTGGGGTATTGTGTTGGGGGGGGTTGTGGGGTTTTGGTCGGTGTGGGGGGTGTGTGGGGTTGTGGGGTGTTTTGGTTGGGTGGGTGTTTGTTGGGTTGGGTTTTTTGTTGGGGGGGGGTTTGGGGGGTGGGTGGGTGGGGGGGGGGTTTTGTGGGGTTTTGGGGTTAGGTGTGGTGTTGGGGGGGGGGGGGGGTTTTTGGGGGGGGGGTGTTGTTTGATGGGTGTTGGGTTTTTGCAGTTGTTTTTTTTGGTGTGGGGGGGGTGGGGGGGGGTTGGGGGTGTTATTTTGTGGGGGGTGTGGGGGGGTTTTTGGTTTTTTTTTGTTATTTTGGGTGGTGGGTGGGGGTGGGTGGTTGTTGTGTTTGTTTGGGTTGGGGGGGTGTTTTTTTGTGGGGTTTGGTTGGGGTTGTTTGGGGTTTTGTGGGGGGTGTGTTTTATGGTTTTTGGGTTTTTCATTGGGGTTTTGTTGTTTTTTTTTTGGGTTGGGGGGTTGGGGGGTTGGGGGGATTTGGGGGGTTGGGGGGGGGGGTGGGGGGGGTTTTTATTTGTGTTTTGGGGGGGTGGGGCATTTTTTTTTTGGGGGTGGGGGGGTGGGGGGTGTGGGGTTGGGGGGGGGGGGGGGGTTTTGGGGTGGTTGTGTTTTTTTGGAGGGGTGGGGTGGGTGTTTTGGGTTGTGTGTGTTTGTGTGGTTTGGGGGGGGTGGGGGGGGGGGGGGGTGGGGGGGTTTTGTTTGTGTGTTGGTGTTGTGGGGGGGTGTGTTTTAGTGTTTTTTTTGTTTGTTGGGGGGTTTGTTGGGGGGTTTTGTTATTGGGTGGGTGCTTTTTGGGGGGGGGGGGTTGTTGGGTGGGGGTGGGGGGGGGTGTGGTGGGTTTTTGTTGTGGGTTTGGGGTGGGGGTGTTTTGTTGTGGGGGGGGGGTGGTTCTGGTTTGGGTTTTTGTGGGGGGTTGGTGTGGGTTGTGTGTTATCTTTGGGGTGGGGTTTTGTTGGTTTTGGGTTTTGGTGGGTGGGGGGGGGTGGTTTGGTTTTTTTTTTTTTTTGGGTGGTTGTTTTTTTTTTTGGTTTTTGGGGGGGGGTTGGGTGTGGGTTGGTTTTTTGGTGGGGGTTGTGGTTGGTGTATTTTTGGGGTTGGGGGGGGTTTGTGTTTTGGGGGGGGGGGGTTGGGGTTTTTGTGGGGTTATTTGGGGGGGTATGGGTTGGGGCTTTTTGTTTTTTGGTGGGGGGTGGGGGGGTGGGGTGGGTGGGGGGGGGTGTGGGGGTTGGTTGGTGGGGGGGGGGTTTTTGGGGGGGTGTGTGGGGGGGTTGGTGGGGGGGTGTGGGGTGTTGGTGGGTGGGTGTTTTTTTGTTGGGGGGGGTGGGGGGGGGTGTGGGGGGTTTTTTTGTTGTTTTGGGGGGGGGGTGGGGGGTTTTGATGGTTGTTGGGTGGGTGTTGGGGTGGTGAAGGGGGTGGGGTGTGGGGTTTTTTGTTTGGGGTTTGGGTGTTTTTTTGGGGTGTTGGGGTTTTTTTTTGGAGGGGGTTTTTGGGTTTTTGGGGGTGGGGGTGGGGGGGTTGTTGTGTTTTTTGGGGGTGTTGGTGTTGGTGGGGTTGGGGTGTTTGATGGTGGGTTTTGGGGGTTGTGTGGTGTGTGTTTGTGGTGTTTTTTTTGTTGTTGGGTTGGGGGGGTGGTGGGGTGGGTTTTTGGGGGTGGGTTTTTGTTTTGGGGTTTTGGGGTGGGTGGGGGTGGGTTTTTGTTGTTTTTATTGGGGGGGGGGGTTTTTTGTGTGGGGGGGGGGGGTTGGTGGTGGGGGGGGTGGGGGGGGGTTGGGGTGTGGTGTTGTTTGGTTGTGTGGGGGGGTTGTTTGGTGGTGTGGGGGGGGGGGGGGGGGTTTGGGGTGGGGGTTGTGTGGTGTGGGGGGGTGGGGGGGGGTTTTTTGGTGATTGTGGTGTGTGGGGGTGGGGGGTTTGTTTGGGTGTTGGGGTTGTTTTTGGTTGTGGGGTTTTGGGTGTTTGGGGGGGGTGGTGGTTTGTGGTGGTTGGGGTTTTTTTTTTTGTTGGTTGTGTTTTTTTTTTTGTGTTGTTGGGGGTGGTTGTTTTTTTTTGGGGGGGGTATTTGTTTTTTTGGGGGGTGGGGGGGTGGTGTGGGGGGTGGGGGTTGGGGGGGGGTTTTTGTTGTTTTGGGGGTGGGTTGGTGGTGTGGTTTTTGGGTGGGGTGTGTTTTGTTGTTGTGTTGTTTGGTTTTTTGGGGGGTTTGTTTTGTTGTTGGTTTGGGGGGGGGGGGTGGGTGTTGTTTTGGTTGTGGGTTGGGGGTTTTGTGGGGTGTTTTTTTGGTGTTTTGTTTTTGTTTTTTTTGTTTGTTTGTTGGTTTCTTGTTTTGTTTTTGGTTTTTTTGTTTGTTTGTGGGTTTGGGTTGTTTTTTTGTTTTTGGTGTGTTTGGTTGTTGGTTTTTTTTTGTTGTTTGTGTTGGTTTTTGTGGGGTTTTGGGTGGGGGGTGTGTGTTGGGGGGTGTGTGGGTGTTTTTTTGTGTGGTTGGTTTTGTTTTTGTTTTGTTGTTGGGGTGTGTTGGTTTTTTTGTTTTTGTTTTTGGGGTTTTTGTTGGGTTGGTGGTGGGGTTTTTGTTTGGTGTGGGTGTTGGGGGGGTGGGGTTTTTTTGGTGGGGGGTGGTGGTGTTGGTGTGGTTTGTTTTTGGGGGGGGGGGGGGTTGGTGTTTATTTGGGGTTTGTTTTTGGGGGTTGGTGGGTGGGGTTGGTGGTTGGTGTGGTGTTTTGTGTGGGTCTTTGTTGGGGGGTTGTGTTTTGTGTGGGGGTTGTGGGGTTTTGTGGGTGTGTGGGTGGTGGTTGTGGGGTTGGGGTTTTTTGTTGGGTTTGGTTTTTGGGTGGGGGTGTGGGGGTTGGGGGTGGGGGTGGGGTGGGTTGTGGGTTGGGGGTGGTTGGTGGGTTTTTTGGGGGTGTTTTTGTTTTGGTTTTTGTTGTGGGGTTGTTGTGGGTGGGGTTTTTTTGTGGGGGGTTGTTGGGTTTTTGTGGGGGGTGTTGTTGGGTTATGTGGAGTGGGGGGGGGGTGGGGTGGGGGGGGGGTGTGTTTGGGTTTGATGTTTTTGTGGTGGTGTTGGGTGGGGGGGTGGTTTTTGTGGTGGGTGTTGGGGGTGGTGGTGGGTGGGTGTTTTGGGGGGGGGGGTTGGTTTGTTGGGGGGTGGGGGGGGGTGGTTTTGTTTGTGTTTTTTGTTGTTGGTGTGGGGTGTTGTTTGTGTTTTTGGGGGTGTTGGGGGGTTGGGGGGGTGTTTGGTGGGGTTGTGTGGGGGTTTTTGGGTTGTTGTGGGTGTTTGTGGTTTGTTTTTTTTTTTGTTTGTGTTTGGGGTGGTTTGTGTGTTTTTGTTTTTTGTGGGTGGAGTGGGGTGGTGGGGGGGGGGGGTTTTTGTTTGTTGTTTTTGTTTTTTTTGTTTTTGTTTGGGTTTTGTTGGTTTTTTTGTTTTTGGGTTTTTTTGTGTTTTTTGTTTTTTTGTTTTTGGCTGGGTTGTGTGTGTTGTTTTTTTTTTGTTTTGGTGGGTTGTGTGGTTTTTTGGGGTTTGTGTTGTTTTTTTTTTTGGGTGTTTTTTTTTTGTGTTGGTTTTGTGGGGTGGTGGGTGTTGGGTTTGGGTGGTTGTGGGTTTTGTTGTGTGTGTTTTGGTGGTTTGTTTGGGTTGTTTTTGGGGGTGTTTTTTTTGTTGGTTCTGTTTTGTTTTTTTGGGGGGGTTTTGGGTTTTTTTGTTTTGTTTTTTTTTTGTTGTGGGGTTGTTGGGTGTATGTGGTGGGGGGGGAGGTTTTTTTTGGGGGGGGGGGGTGTTTTTGGGGGGTGGGGGTTTGTTGGGTGGGGGGTGGTTGTTTGGTGGGGGGTTGGGGCGGGTGTGGGGTGGGGGAGGGTTGGGGAGGTGATTTGGGGTTGGGTTGGGGGGGGGTGGGTTTGGGGGGGGGGTGGGGGGGGTGGGTGGGTGGGTGGGTGGGGGTTGTGTTTTGTGTGGGGTTGGGTTGTGGGGGTGGGGGGTGGGGTGGGCTTTGGGTGTGAGAGTGGTGTGGGTGGGTGGGGTTTTCTGGGTGGGGTTGGTGGTTGTCTGGTGTTTGGTTGGGTTGTTGGTTTTTGGTGGGGTGGGGGGTTTGGGTGAATGTTGGTTTTTGTGTGTGTGTTGTTCGGGGGGCGTTGTGGGTTGGGTTGTGTTGAAGTGGTTTGTGGAGGGTTACCTTGGTGGGTGGGTGTTGGGAGGTGGTGTGGGGTTGTTGTGGCATGTGGGTTTTGTTGTGGATTGTGGGGGTGTGGGGTGTTTTGTGGGGGTGGTTGGGTGTGGTGGGGGTAGGGGTTGTGGGATTGGTTTTTGTGGGGGGTTGTGGGCGGGGGGGTGGGTGGGTGGTGGGTGGGGTATGGTGGTGTGGGCGGTGGTGGGGGTGTGTTTGTTGGGTGTGTGGGGCCTGGTGTGAGGAGGTGTGGGTTTGTTTGGTGTGTTCTTTGTAGTGTTTGTGGGTTGTTTCTTTTTTGTGGTGTGGTTGGTTTGTGGGTTTGTTGTGTGTGTTTTTTTTTTTTTTTTTCTGTGTGTGAGTGGTGGACTGAGAAATGAAAAAATAAAATTATATGATTCAGACAGGACATTGATTGCTTGCTGTCCTTCCAATGAACGCATACACACGCCCATCTAAACTAACCTCACTAACAAATAAAATAAAAGATATAGATCTTTGAGCAAATTGACAATGATAGAGTTAAGGCTTCAAGAGAAAAGATTGCGCGCGACTGGATCTCACGAGTGTTTCTGTGTTTGGACAAAGACTCCTGTGTGGATGGTGTCACCTGAAGCGGTTGAGTGTGTTTTTGTGTGTGTTG
Organism: Cyprinus carpio; assembly: GCF_018340385.1. Taxonomy (NCBI): domain Eukaryota; kingdom Metazoa; phylum Chordata; class Actinopteri; order Cypriniformes; family Cyprinidae; genus Cyprinus; species Cyprinus carpio. Next base: position 139,605 of record NC_056620.1, read on the forward strand.
TGTCGTGTTGTGTGTTTGTGTTTGCGGTCTCTGCTTTGATTTGGCTGTGATTCAGCTGGGCACAGTGTTTTTTTAGTACTCTTAATATACTATTATAATCAGTGCTGTCAAATGATTAACCGCATCAAAAATAAAAGTTTTGTTTGCATAATAAATTAATGTGTACTATGTTTATTTATTATTTATTTAATAAATACATACACATACAGCATATATTTTGAAAATATTTACATGTATATACCTGGATATTGTTTGCATATTGATTTATTTTTCTTTTTAGATAAATTTATTTTAATATGTATAAAGCATAACACCGTTTTTCCTTAAATATTTGGCATGCATGTGTGTGTATTATATAAAAATATATAACTATACACAGTACACACATATTATTTTATTTTCTGCACCAAAAACTATTATTTTGGATGCGATTAGAAGTGATTTGTTTTTTATGTAATTTATTTTATTAACTTTATTTATATTTGCAGTATTCATCTTAACTATAAATTATAAAATTTATTTAATTAACTTTTTTATTTATATTTGCAGTAAAAAACTTAAATATACTATGAAATGTTTACTTTGTGATTTATTTTTTCTACTTTATAGTTATTACTAACAAATTATAAATAATATAAAATTCTTCTAATAGTTACTTTTTTACACTAACACAAAAATTTATCCATCCAATATTTGTTTATCTTACATTATTAAATCTTTATATACATGTTTTCATCTAATATTTAGTTTTTTATATTATACTAATATTTATTTATTTTGCATTATTTCAGCTTTATCTCATGTGCTGAAAAATATTTTGAATAATATTTTTATAATAAACATTTTTAATAAATAATTTATAAAAAAAAGACTTTTCATCTGAAATCTTTAACACACACCAAACATTAATTAAAATTCAAAATCTTCAGAGAAAGCTCATTTGGTATCAGCTTTTGTATTTGTTGTAATAGTCACTCACATACATAGAGGTCTACGGAAGAATGCAGTAAATAATATCAATACAAATAACCAAATAGAGCATATATTTCAAAAACATGAACACATTTCACACAAAACAGAATAATAATTACTTGCATCATTTATATACAAAAAAAAACATCATCTCTATGAAAATAACACCAAATAACAATACTGTCATCCATAACAAACATATACACAAACTAAATATCCGTTACCATAACACAACACACAACAAATAATAAAATCAACATACTTAAAAAAAACTTACAACAAAAAAACGAACAATTCAAACAAAAAGAAAAATTGTAAGCTCTCAATGTACTTTCAGAAGCTTTCATTAATAATGGCGTTTTTAAAGAAAAATAAATTAGCTAAAATCAGACATGATGCAATGCCCAAACATGAACAATTCACAAAAATCAAGTACTTAAAAAATAAAGCAAGAATAACACACACAAACCAACATACATCCTAAAATAAAAGACAAAAACTAGCATTCATCATAAAATCCTACAAACAGCAGAATTCATCAGCCGGATCTTAAGAGCTGGATTTGTTGTGCTGCTGTGTGTCCTCATCCGTTCAAGTTTTTCAGTCATGTTTTTCTTCACGTTTTCCTCATGTTTCTCTCATGTTTTCCTCATCCTTAACTGCGTTCATAATGTTTTCCTTTAATATTTCATCACATCTCTCTCCCGTTTTCATCATGTCTCTCTCATGGCTCTCTCATGTCTCTTTTCATGTTTTACCTTCATATTTTCCTCACATCTATCTCTATGTTTTTCTCATGTCTCTCCCTCATGTCTCTCTCATGTTTTTCTTCTCATGTTTTTTCCATGTTCATACTCTGATTCAGTGCCGACGCAGAAGCCGCCGACGTTGGGGCCCGTAGCGTCACCATCCCCCACATCGGGTCATGTTTTCCTCTGATTCAGTGCCGACGCAGAAGCCGCCGACGTTGGGGCCCGTAGCGTTTGCGGCCCTGATCGCGGGGCCCGTGTGTGTGGTGTGCTTCCTGATGGTCACCATCTTCTACATCTGCCACAGCCCATCACTCCACCACCACCTACTCCAAAAAGAAGAACACCCCCACCAACCACCACCCCATCACAACAGTAGCCAGCAACAAAAAAACACATCAACTACAACACGAACACGTCCAAAGCTCCGGCTCCGGTACAACACACAGAAAACATGCTACTACACACTGTTTATATACTGCTATAGAACCAGTTCATCTTTTAACAAGCTTTTAATGTGTTTTGTTTAACTTTTAGTACTTTTTTTAATCAATCATTTAATTAAAAATATAATAATTTTAAGTAATTGTTTTACCATTTTTTTTTCTTTTCATTTTTAGTTTTAGTTGTTTTAGTACTTAAAATTAGAAAAGTGGACAATGTCGATATGCTATTATAGTATTTGTTAATATTTTTAATTAGGTTTACATATTTTATTTAAGTTTTAGTCACTTTATTTGCATTTGTATTTTTTTTTTTACATTTATATTTAGCTTTCACTTTATTTCAATTTTAGTTTTAGTACTTAGTTATGTATGTTGCCTTGACAATTAATAACATGTTAAAATTCTTTAATCTTAATATTTACCAAAATATACCAAATCAAAATAACATTAATAAAAACAAATAACATTCAATTATTCATTTAATAAACAATAATATAATTATATTATATTATATTATATTATATTTTTATTATATTAAAATATTATATTATATTATATTATATTATATTATATTTTTTATTAGATTGTATTTGATATTGTTATTTTTAAAGTTGCAGTAATTTATTTTGTTCCCCCCCATAATTTTTATTAGTTTTTGTTGTTTTTAAATATATCTATATAATTTAAAAAAGTGAATTTTAGCACATCAAGTTAAAGTAAAAACATGAAATGTGTGTGTGTGTTTAATTTCAGTTAACATGTATTTAAATAACATGTTTTTATTTATTATGTTTTTAGTTTCAGTTAACCATAATTACCCTGAACATCACAGCTTTAAATGTGCACAGGTTGTCATTCTTTTCTTGGCATAATTCAGGTTTCATGTCTTTATGTCCATGTCTGACTGATGAGAATCATTCAGGAGTTTCCCGTTATTCTTGCTTTATTTACATGCTTTTCACATCCTATAATTACGTGTTTGTCTTCCTGAGCATCTGCGCTCTTTGTGTGTGTGTGTGTGTGTGTGTGTGTGTGTGTCTGCTCTTCTCTTTGTTGTGTAGTTTGTAGATCTCCTTCTGTTTGTGTGTGTGTGTGTGTGTGTGTGTGTGTGTGTGTTACACCAGTATCGTCACACAGCATCATTAAACACTGGCTGCCAGGGCAAAGTGCTGCTTATCTTTCTGGCACGTCTTCAAGATGTTGAAGAACAGGGTGTGTTCAGACCAGCGCCAGTGTTTCACAGATATACGGTTAGATTTCTGTGTAAGATTTATCTGTTCAGAGCCATGTGAAAAACAGCAGATGGGATGAATGAAGCTCTGTTAGATGTTTGTGTTCGTGTGAACATGTTATTGGAAACAGTGCTCCACCCCGTATGCAGATGTTATCAGGCCTGGACTCTGGTGTGAGAGACGTAACATCAGTCCGTATCAGACTGCCACACAGACACACGAAGGTCACTCTCACAGAGATCTTGACTGTGTCTTGTGTCTGGTGGAGACGCTCAGACATGTTCAGGCACTTGAGAAGCCTCCTCGAAGACATGACTCTGTTCTCTGTTTTCCACTGAGTCGGTAATTCAACAAAATACATTCATGTGTCACATTTGAAGAATATTTATATATTATGAAAATACATATATATACGATGTAAATCACATTGAAGAAAATACATGAGACAGAGAAAAATAAAATAAAACTTAATAAACATATAAAGATACACCAAAAAAAACAAAATAAAACTTAATATACATATATAGAGAGACCGAGAGAGATAAATGGTTCTTTCAGAAATCTCTCAGGTTTCATTA
>NC_056620.1:148581-173581 GCF_018340385.1 Cyprinus carpio
TGGGGAAAGTCGTGTTGTTATTGTTGTGAAATGCTAGGAACTATCAGTAATTTCTCGTATTTTTGGTGTCTGAATCTGTTTATAAACATACACAGAGAATGCAGTTCATTCAGAGCAGATCTTCTGTAATAGTTTAGATTTCTAAATGTAAATTATTTAGGTTTTTTTATATATATACAGCAAATGTCAAGGTGTTATATCCTGATTTTAAGAAGAAAAAATATCTCATCTTCAGAGACTGAAAGTGTTGAAAAGGAACTCTTAAGTAGTTTGATTACTATATATATATATATTTAACTAGTGCTGTCAAACGATTAATCGCATCCAAAATGTAAAAATAAATAAAAAAAAAACACACATAATGTATAAAAAAAAATCATATAAAATAAAAATATTAAATAAATTAAAAATGTATTTATAAATACACACACATGCATGTATAAGAAAAATGTTTATGATATTTATATATGATATAATTTATATCACTATAAATATATACATGTAAATATTTTAAAAATATATGCAGTATGAGTGTGTGTTTATATATACATAATAAATATACACAGCACACACATATACACTGTGTAAACAAAAACTTTTATTTTGGATGCGATTAATCGTTTACAGCACTATTTTTAACAAATATCGATGCCATGTAGACCTTCATGACTATCAAAATCTCACATACTTTACCTTTTATGACACGCCAAGTTTAATTCAAAACTCTGTGGTAAATATATACAAATATAGATTTAAAAAATACCTTGAAATTTAAAAAAAAAAAACATTCAATTCAATCGTTCAGTCTTTTGAACATTTTTGAAAAGTTTTTCAAAACTTATTTAAACCAACATGAATGTAATCTTTTTAAGAATTTATCACATCTTTTCATCATCTTTCTCTGTATATATTTACCCGTATGCCATAGTTTTCTTAAAAGTACTTTGGATTATGAAGGACACAAGTACTCAAAAGTTTGGAGTCAGTTATATTTTAAATTAAATGTATCACAGTTTACACAAAAATATTGTGCAGCACAACTGTGTTCAACATTGATAATAATCAGAAATGTTTCTTGAGCAGTAAATCATCATATTAGAATGATTTCTGAAGATCATGTGACACTGAAGACTGGAGTAATGATGCTGAAAATACAGCTGCACATCACAGAAATAAATTACACTTTAACAGAGATTCACACAGAAAACAGCTGTTTTAAACTGTAATGATATTTAAGTTGTAATAATAATGAAAGCAGGATCCTGGCGTGTGTGGGATGTTTTCTCCTCGTGAGGCGCAGCAGATGTTGGTTTGGTTGCTCGTTTACAGTAATTCTTCTTCACACAGGCCGTGCTGTTATAGTTCCAGTGAAACCAAATCATTCAGCCACCGCTGGAGGCATTTATTTATTTAAACGATGTATAAAAATATTACTTTGAGTCACTGTCTGCATCTTGAAGTCCAACACTGAATAATTTTGTCTTGATGTAGACTGGAGTGGAGAGGAGTCGGTGGGGTTTGAGTTGTTTGTTGTTAAAGTGAGCTTCATTCACTGCTGCAGCAGCTTTATCACACTGCTGTGATTGAGACGTAATGCCTCATTACTCTGAGAGAGTCACGATCGAGCTCCGCCCATCAATTCTGCTCGCTCGGTTGCACTATTAAAGTTATTATAAAGCTGTCATCTGTAGACATGTCAGAAAGTAATGCATTATTAAGGTGTGTATGATTACTATTGCTTATTTTTAAACCCTGAACAAAAGTAGTGAAATTCAGCAGTCACAGTCTGCGCTACAGATATTATGAATATCAAAATCATAACATGTGATTACTTCTCCAAGCGATCTGGTTATTTTCAACTTATGAAAAATCACCCAAGTTTGAGGTTTGTAAGATTTTTTTATATTTCTGAAAGAAGTCTATTCTGCTTACCAATGCATTTATTTGATCAAAAATACAATAAAAACAGTAAAATTATTATAATGTAAAACATCTGTTTTCTGTGTGAATCTCTGTTAAACTGTAATTTATTTCTGTGATGTGCAGCTGTATTTTCAGCATCATTACTCCAGTCTTCAGTGTCACATGATCTTCAGAAATCATTCTAATATGATGATTTGCTGCTCAAGAAACATTTCTGATTATTATCAATGTTGAACACAGTTGTGCTGCACAATATTTTTTTCTGGAAACTGAGATACATTTTATTTTTCAGGATTCACAGATGAATAGAAAGTTCAGAAGAACAGCATTTATTTGAGACAGAAATCTTTTGTTACATTGTAAAATACTGTCACTTTTGATCAATTTAATGTGTCCTTGATTAATTAATCTGTTTATTAATTTTGAGTGTAGAAATTGATTGAAAATTACTTTCTTGAATTTAATTTTTTTAATTATTAAAAAAAAAAATGAATCAAATTATACAATCAAACCTGTAACATTTGGATTGTGAAGAACCTAAAAATAATCCACAGCACCCTAGCAACCACCTGAAGATGTTGTGCATAGCAACATGCTCAGAGCACCTTAGCAACCGCATCTCAGCCGATGGAGAAGCTGCAGCCGCTCATCAAACCTCTGCTAGTACACAGCACTGTTTCACCATGATTTTACTACAGTATGTACCATGCAATTGAATGAATAGTTGCATAAGTGTTTACATAAAGGTTCAAAGAGTTTGAAAAAGTCTAAGATCATGGTGCATAACTTTTTTTAAGCCTATACCATGGTAATAACATGACTTTAACATATTAATATAATATTCAAATAATGCTTTTATTAATCAAGGATCAATCAAATTAACAAAAATTAAAATTAAAAAAATTATATAGTGAAAGCAGGGCATTAGAATCGAGTATTCAGACAGACTGTGCTATAAACATGAATAAAAGCTTAACTTCAGATCAAATGAAGCCACTCAGTGTGATGCCTTCCCTGACTGTCAGCGCAGGAGCAGAACCCTCTCAGCTTTCACTCGTGTTTGAAGGAGATTCTCAGTGATGTGAGGGTGAACGATGTTTTATCTGCTGGTTGTTCTCTCTCTCTCTCTCTGTCTCTCTCTCTCTGTCTCTCTCTCTCTCTCTCTCACTGTCTCTCTCTCTCTCTCTCTCTCTCTCTCTCTCTCTCTCTCTCTCTCTCTCTCTCTCTGTGGTGTGGCTCCAGGTAAGCCTGCTATCGCTCACAGGGATCTGAAGTCCAAGAACATCCTGGTGAAGAAGAACGGCACGTGCTGTATCGCAGACCTGGGTCTGGCCGTGCGTCACGACTCTGCCACCGACACCATCGACATCGCACCCAACCACAGAGTGGGCACCAAACGGTACGGCCTCGCTGCTCGACGGAGAAACGCCGCGGTGCTGACTGGTTCTCCATCTCTACTGCTGCTAGTTCAGTAGTCCTGCTGAGAGTTTGCTGCCTTTCTATTTAGTTTTCTCTCCTATCAATAGCTATGTTTCCATCCAAAGATTAGAATTTAACTTATGCACAAAACTGAAACATTTGTGAATAAAGCACTGTTTCCATCCAACGAGTCCAAGAGAATAAAATCATCACTTCCTGATAAACTGGCACTAAATATCACTGAGAAAACTAGGAGAAGCCACTGAATATAATAGTTTCATATGTGATAAATGACTTGTCTCAGAGCGAGCAGACGAAACACAGTAAATGCTGTCAGTGCTTTCGGAGGTGGATGCTGCGGTTTGGGAACGCTTTCAGAAATACTGTAATGTCAGACTTTGCTCAGAACAACATCTCAGATGATCGGTCCGCTGGTTAGTCAAGTTATCACGTCTCATAGCGCAAAGTCACATGACTTTTTCAATGCGCATGGAGGAATTTATTCAGTAAAGCATAGTTTATGCACTTTTTTTTTTTTTTTTTTTTTGCACACTACTTGAATGTGCAAAAGATTTTTTAAGCTCATTTTTAGAATTTGTGTGCATCTTGGTGTTTCCATCCGATGTTTTTTTTTTTTTTTTTTTTGTGCGATATAAAAACATAGCTAATAGGAAGTGTTTTTTAACCTCTTGACTGTCACGCGTCCCCTCAGCTGGATGCCTAAGCTTACTTCACTATAATACAAATAAATCCTAATCTAATCGTGACTAACTGTATTTCATTGGAAAGGTCTAAGACTCCTAAATAGATATTTCACCAGTTTTACACGTTACAAATTATGTAGGAAAAGTAATAGATTATTTTATGAAAAGAGTACACCTCAAAAATCTGTTCTGAGTTCTGACACGAAAAGTCTTTCTTTATTGCCTTTTTCTCTATCACACTTTAGAAATCAATTTGAAAGCTTAAAATCTCAAAATTCTTCTTTTAAAACCATTTTAAAATCAGACATTGCATTACCATGGAAATGGTACATCAAAACCATATTACATTCCTGTCTGTGTTCAAAGATGAAAATACCTATTTATATGGCACAAAACATTTAATTATAGTTAAAGGGTTAAACAGAATGTGTCATATTAGCCCACACAAAATACCTAATTATATGGCACAAACCTTTTATTTATTCATTTATCTATTTTTGCTGTAGATGTTTTGCTTATCTGCAAAATGTGAATTTACAAGTCTACAAATTTCTTTGGGTCTTAAAATGTCTTGATCTGGACATACGTTAAGGCCATAAAAAAGCTTTAAATCAGACCAGGAAGTATTCAGTTCACAGAATTAAAGCTTTAAATGTTGCATGCACTGCAATTTCTTGCTCTACAATTAATTTGTTTTCTAATACAAATATTTAAACATCTTTAATTCACTGGAGAAGCAAAACGAAGAGATGAAGTCCTGTTTTCTGAGAAACTAGAAACTAAAATCAGAAAAGTCATTAAACTTCAACTTGAATTGAAATAAAAATTTATAGAAACTATATGACATTAAAAAAAAACTAACAAACATACACAACAATTTTTTTTAAATAAGTGAAAAACAAAAATTTCAACTAAAACTAATTGATGCTAAAACACCAGTAATTGGAATTGTGTTGAAAAAGCAACTCATTTTGTAGACATTAGAGAACATATTCATGTATTGTGTTTAATTTATTCCTCACATTTTCTTTAATTGCTCTTAAAAATGTCTTAAATTCACTTTGATCAAACCTGCAGAAACCCTGGTTTTAATATGCAGCTCCTAAAGTCTCCATAGCTGAGTGCATTATGACTTTAGCAGCTTCCTTTAAAGGGTCACATGATGATTGATCTAAACCCCAGTGTCCGGTAGGTTTAGGGGCGGGGTTAGGTGTAGGTCATTCGTACAAATTCATACAAATTGCGCAACTCGTAAATTATGTACAATTTGGCAAAAATCATATGAATTTGTATGAGTGTGGTTGTACAAATTCGTATGAATTAGCCACCGAGTAAAATATGTACAAATTGCCATGAGATCGTGCTGTATTTTCACCATACTGTACATTATTGTTTCTCCTCTATGCCCCGCCTTCTGAAACGTGTTGATTTTTACAAAGATCATCGTTCTGAAAAGCGAGGTCTGCTGTGATTGGCCATCTATCAGCGCATTGTGATTGGCCGAATACCTCAAGCGTGAGACCGAAATGTTACGCCCCTCACCATACTGTGATGTGTGTCCCAGCAGCACCAGACTCAGTCCAGCTGCTCTGCTCGAGCACATCCCATCATCGCTGCTCTTTCAGCAGTTCAGTCTGTACTGTTAGGAGTAACTGAATAACTCGGGATACTGGTTTATTTCACGTCAGAGGGAGTGTAAGGCACGTTATAAACCGAATTACTTAAGTAATTAAGTCGCTAACCATCTCAAATGATTCAGATAGATTTGGTGAACTGGTTTAACTGGTTCACTAAGAAGATCCATTTAAATAGAAAGATTTGTTTGCGATCCGGACATCACTAGACGAGACAAAACCAATTAAACCCATTATAAACGAGGCATTTGTAGCATCCAGTGGGGACATAATTACTGATTATAATTACATATACTGTTACTTTTTACATGTTGTCATAACATAAACATAAAACCATGTCTGCATTTGTGATCGGAGAAACAAGAAACAACAAGCACTACTCTACAGCTCAAAACTCACATTTGAATCATCAGTGACAAATTCTTTAAATGTGAAAAGTACTTACAGGCTGTGAGTCAGAAGCAGCAGACTGTCCTTGTAAAGTCTGAACTGCCCCACTTTATAGAAACAGACACTGTATTGTAGTCTACTCTCACAGGAAACAGTCCTCTGTGAAATGCGCTTCACACATCTGAATATTTGTACTGAACTGTTCTGGAACAGTGTTGTAAATACAACTTAACCACTGATTTCTAGTCCTGTCCTCTTTTGGAAGAACAAAGTAGATTCGCTTTCACAACGAAACACACAGCGACTCCATGACATGACGCCGGCGGTAGCAGAGAGAATCAAAGAAACATCCTCTTTCTTCGCTATAAAAATCGTTACCTGTTATGCAAATCTTACCACACAGTGACGTAGAGATGTGGGGTGTGTTAGAAAGAGGTGCTTTAGGGGTGTGGTCAACTCTTAACTTTTATAAAGAATATCTCTTTGGATTTGAGACTTTAGTCTTTGCATCTTTACTGATCTTCTTCATGCACCAAGAGCTTGTAACACTCCAAAGAGAAAGCAACCTTAAATCCATCATAAAACTCATAATACCTCCTTTAAATAGCAGGGTTATTTATAAACCAGTATCATATATATAGAAAAAGCGCTATATATATATGATTATATATAGTTATATATCCATATATCCATCAGACATATCTTTAAAAGAGATACTAGGTTTGGGACTATGAAAGTATGCTAAAACAGGTCAAAACTAAAACCTAAAACCAGGAACATATAAAAACACAAATTAATAAAACAACAAGGATTCAGGTATGCAGTTGTTTCCTGTTCTAAAAATTTGCATAATATTGATGATCTAAAGCTACTGTTTTGGTACAATACAGCCAGAATACACAAGACTGAGGTGTTCGGTGCTTGCTGTGGCGGTGAAGTCCAGGCATCTGTGCTTTTCTTTTTTTAATTCAGTTTTAATTACATATTGATTTATTTCCATGCCTCTAAACCGGCTGATTTGTTTTTCCGGGGCATTTCTTCGTCCCTCGGTGGAACTGCGTTTAGTTTTGGTAATGCTGAATGACAAGAAAGCCATCCTTCAGAAGGACCTTGTTTTTGGATCATGTGGGCATACGTCTCTGGAGTGTGATCTTGCTTTGCTTCATGAAGAATAATGAATCTCTGTTCACTTGTGTCCTTCATCAGGTATATGGCCCCAGAAGTGCTGGACGATTCTATAAACATGAAGCATTTTGACTCTCAAAAGAGCACACACATACACCACATGGCTCTTCTCCTCTGAGAAATCCAACAAAATTTCCAATTGAAGTAACAAAACAACACTAGCTCTACTGTGATAACTCTGCTTCAGTGTGTCTTTATTCTCTCTTTCAAGGATTTTGGTGAAGTCTGTCTGATCTCTTGATCAGCAGCATCATCTGTTGTTTGGAGGATTTAGACTCGTCATATCTTAAACGAAGCATGTTTTTGCGCAGGCATTCATGAGGACTACCAGCTGCCGTACCATGACCTGGTGCAGTCCGACCCGTCGGTGGAGGAGATGAGGAGAGTCGTGTGTGAACAGAAGCTACGGCCCAACATCCCAAACAGATGGCAGAGCTGTGAGGTGAGCACACCCAACACAGCCTTAATCACTCTGTGAGGGGACAATAATATGAGATAAGACGTGTTGTCTTGTATATATGAAGAATTCATTTGTAAAAACAGATAACTCCATTTATATATATTATATTTCCATATTTAAATTCATATATATATAATCTGAGATAAGACGTGTTGTCTTGTGTTTAAGAGTGTCCTGTAGTGAGAAGGACAGTAATGGAATCACATTTATAATATATTTGGAATAAAAAGGCTGACTCCTTTGTCCTGCCAAATTTAATTACACTGATAGGATTTTGTTTATCCTAAATACACAAAATTAAATGACTTTTGATACATCTGATATTTCATCTCAAGTTCTTTGCTGACACTGTTGTCTCCAGTACACACACACACACACACACACACACACACACACACACACACACACACACACACACACACACACCGACACACTCACACACAACACACACGTGTCACAAACACACACACACCCAACACACACACACACACACACACACACACACATACACACACCACACACACACACACACACACACACAGGGACACCAATGCACACACACAAACACACACACACACATACATGAAGAATTCCACCCACACACACACACACACACACACACACACAAACACACACACACAAACACAAACACACACACACAAGACACACCACACACACACACAGTGTCACACACAGAGAAGGACACACACACACACACACAGAGACACACACACACACACACACACACTGACACACACACACCCACCCAAACACATTACAGAAACCACACACATACACACACACACACACACACACACACACACAGAGACACACACACTTCACACACACACACACACACACACACACACCCACCCACACACAAAAAACACACACACACACACACACACACACACACACACACACACACACACACACAAAAACCTTTGTTCAGTGTGGAAGAAATAAAATAAATATTTGTATATAATCATATATAGATACTATTATATATATTGAATTGTTTTCTGTTTTCCATTTACATTTTAGAGTTTTTTGTTTGTTTTATTCAGTGTGTTTGCTTTGACATTTTCATTAGTTGCTGTTTTTTTTAATTTTCTATAAAACTGAAATAGCAAACTTAGTTTTTATCATTATTTTTTTCAAATAATAACTATTTTTCATGATTATATCTCACAGTCTGACCATTTCTCATAATTTTGACTTTATATCTTACAATGTGGCTTTATTTTGTGATTGCGACCTCATTTGTCATGATGCACATTATATCTCACAATGTATTTTATTTATTTATTTAATTTGTTTTTCATGGTTTTAGTTAGCTATAATAACCACGATAAACTCAAGTGTTTTTATGGTGGAGTTTGAGTCTGTGTTCTCTCAGATCTGTGAGTGATGAGCGTGTGTCAGCTGTAATGAGCGGTGTGTGCTGTGTTCAGGCTCTGCGTGTGATGGCCAAGATCATGAGGGAGTGCTGGTACGCTAACGGAGCGGCCCGTCTCACCGCCCTGCGCATCAAGAAGACGCTGTCCCAGCTCAGCCAGCAGGAGGGCATCAAGATGTAGGCCTTTCCCATCATCCTTCAGGGTGGCCTCACTGGCACTTTCACTGAACCGCGCCGGACTCCACCTCACACGGAGCGTCATGCGCGGACCACACATTCTGGTATTATTTATAAGTGGCTCTGAGTTTGGTTTTCCTCTGAGGTTTGACTCTTCCTGCGGGACCTCGGTGTGCACCTCGTGTTCAGTTTCCGCTCATCGCTGCAGCTCTTCAGGTCGGCGTGACTTTAAATACACGTTTTCTGTTCTTGCAAAAACAAACCTGGACATGACCTCATTCAGTCTCGGCGAACATGCTGCGACATATGCAATACAGATCGACTTTATATTTTTACTGCTCTGCCACAACGACTACGACTACAACCATGCCTTCCAAGCCAGCTGTTACCAGAAAGTGCCACTGCTTTGAACCAACTAACTAACCAACTAACTAACCGACCTGCTGGTGCCATCCTTCATTCTCTGAGGAAGAAGCAACAATCAGACCTCTTCACTCACAGCTGGAGCTTCTCTGCACATCGATCGCTCACACACACACACACACCAGGAGGATGGAGGCGTTACCTAAAGTTGCCCAAACACACAATTAGATCGTTCTCTACATGCATCGAGGTGCAGTCATATAGGAAATGGATATTTACCAAGCCATGGGTTTTCCAGCATTTTGTGGCGACTTTTTCTAATAGAATGTGCAAAACATCCAGGAGTGCTGTGAAACTCTTTGGAGCGAGCGTTAAGGGACCAGCGGTGTGTCGGAGCGGACTGCATCAGCACTGTGTGTGTGTGTGTGTGTGTCCAGCACTGAAATGTAGCAGCGCGTGTGTGTGTGTGTGTGAGAGATCAGAGCTGATGGCATCCGAGAGCCGCTCGTGAATGAAGAGAGAAACCAGAAGATGTTCTCAAGGTATCAGTCTGTGGTGCTTATTAAAGCATGCGACTTGAGATCCTCAGTGATGTGCATCTGTGTGTTTGAGGAGAGTTCCGGAGATCTTTAAAGTCAGATTAGAAGGAATATTCAGAGATGAATGCAGGTCAAGCCACAGCATTTGTGTTCTGATGTTGATTAGCACAAAACTAACTAAATATAAACAAACAAATACATGAAAAATTACTAAAACAACAAAAAATCATGGGTATGAAGATTTAAAAATTGTAAATGTAAACATCTTGTGAAAACACTTACACTACCAGTCAAGATTTGTAATGTTTTTAAAGAAGTCTCTCTTCTGCTCATCTAGCCTTAATTTTTCTTTTATCCAAAATTCAACAAACGCAGTAATATTGTGAAATGTTTTCACTATTTAAAACATCTGTTTTCTATGTGAATCTCTGTTAAAGTGTAATGTATTTCTGTAATGTGCAGCTGTATTTTCAGCATCATTACTCCAGTCTTCAGTGTCACATGATCTTCAGAAATCATTCTAATATGATGATTTGCTGCTCAAGAAACATTTCTGATTATTATCAATGTTGGAAAGCTTTTGTAACATTATACACTCTACCTTCAAAAGCCTGAAGTCAGTATATTTAAATCATTATATATGTATTATTAAATTATGAAATATTATAGAAATTAATATTTTTTAGTTAGCAAGGGTGCATTAAATTGATCAAATGTTGCAAAAGATTTCTATCTCAGAAAAATCCTATTCATCAAAAAAATCAACACAACAAAAAAAATTTTCAACAAACACAAAATAATAAGAATATTCGAATGATTTCTGATCAAGAATAGGATCATGTTACTGGAGCAATGATGCTAAGATTCAGCTTTAATCACATGAATAAATTGCATTTTTAAAATATATTCAAATAGAAAGATTTAGAAAGAAACATTAAAGATCTTGCTGTCCAAAAACCTTTGACCGGTAGTGTGATTATTTTGATAATCATGGGTATTACTGGAGCTGTTAAGATTTTAGCTGTTACTTTATGACAACAATGCTGTAAAATTTGACAGAAAATGTTCCCCCTGCAAAAACAAAAAAAAACAAAGTTAATTTGTATTAAGCTGGTCCGTTGACTTCACTGTCAGTACTCACTGAGCCCAGTCAGAACCAGCATCCTGCCACAAATGCTGATGGTCTAGTCTGCAGTGTTCCCTCAGTAGAGCGCAGTGCTGTGTCTGTAGCATGCTCCTGCTCTTCTGATGCTCAGCCTTCACTGCTATGCACAGAAACCACATCACACCCTCACAGATGAGCTGCAGGGAAGTCTGATGATGACACGTACAGTGAGACTCCTGCCACACATCACTTCCTGGAGGAAGCACTTTTAATGTGTGCGTAGGACCCAGTGTCTATAAATAATGTGTAGATGTATATAATGTGTGTGATGTTAGTCAGGCTGGTGGCTGTGTGCCGTGTACAGCTCTGGAGGAGAGTGTGAAGTAAAGCATCGTTCAGTGCTGTCAGAGGAGGACAGATCGTGTAGCAGCTTCAGCAAACTCATGAAAATCATCATCCAGTCGTTCTCACGCGGTTCCAAACCTCGCTCTTCTACATCAGCAGCAGGCTTATTACAACTAACTATAAAATCACCTGAAATACAAGAACTGTTACCTGAAATAAAAACTTCAACAGCTGGTTTCCAAAGCAATACTTCTCACTTTCATTCAAACTGATGTACGAATATAACTAAAACTCAAATAAGGGCGTTTAAAAACAACAAAAAGAATTAATGGAACTAAATGATAAAAGCGTAAATGAAATTAGAGAATGTGAAATGTCAGATGTTAACACGCGTTCTCAGTGACACTGAAGTAGCACGGATCAGGATCTGAATCTGTCGATGTTCGGAGGATAGCATCTGTTGTAGCTCTGGACATCATTAAGCACTAGCGTGTGATTCGGTGGAGTTGAATCTTATTTGATTCCTGAAATGATTCGTTCACAGATCTGATTCAGTTTCTGCATTCACAGAAAAGAGCAGCTAGAGCATTCATCAAAACATCTCTATTCGCAGTCTGTGGTACAAAGCAAGAAAGGCCATGGTTTGGAACGACATGAGGATGACTTTCCCTCTCAGAGTCAGCAGCGTGTAGTTCAGAGGTTCTCACCCATTTCCACCACAACACCTAAACACGTGCAACAAACCCCGCCCGTGACCCAGACTTCTCCGGGGGCAGATCATGCCGTTCAGCGCTGTAACGCTCAGACAAACCGTACGTCTGAGACGCGACAGATGCACGTCAGGATGTCAGTAGTGTAAATCATCTGAAGGAGATTTTAAAGCATGAACCACGGGTCTTTCACTCATTATGCAACGCATCACTCTCTCCATGCTGTTACTAGAGTGTAATTACAGCGCTATGCTATTATTACACAGACACTGTGAAAAAGACCCTCGAGGGCCGCGGCACACGTTTGGAGAATTCTGGGTCGCTTCAGGGCAGCTGACGGGTTTCCCATGGTGCATTTCACTCGGACGCTGCGTGCTGCTGATTGGACGGAAGAGGAAAGCTTTATCATTTTATTTGGTGCCTAAGTTTGACTCGGTTTTGTTTTTTAACTCCACTTAGACTGATGCACCGCATGGGACTTATTTCTAATGTTTGCATCACTTGCTTTTTTAGAAAAAAAAAAATATATATATATATTATAAAGAATAATAAGATTAAATTTCAGTAGGTTTTAAAAGGTCAAAAAGTCACGAGAAAAATACCTCCTCTGAAGACCAATGTGTTTATACCTCAGTGTATATATCTGCTTTGTTTACTCTGAGCTGACATTATGTGGATGGCGTTGTGTTATTGTATTATTGTCCAGACGGTATATTCCTCCTTTAAACTGAGTTTGGTTTCGTTCTGTTCTTTTCGTGTTCTGTGTGAATTACAAGTGCTTTACTGATGTCTTACTGTCCTTCAATGCCTCCTCAGCTGTATAGAGATGCCTTGTACGCTTTCTTTTACAAAAAACAAAAATAGAAAGAAAAAAAACAGAAGTGTATGGAGTGAACCTGGAGGCTGATGTGAGACGTGTGGGTCTCTAAAGCCTCTTTCTAGAGCTGATAGCACCGTGTTGCTTTCTAACATAGTGGAGTAGAGATGAGTGTCAATAAAACACAACTTCTACATACGACTCCAAGCTTTATTACTCTGGATGTGTTCATGCAAAATATCAAAAGATGGTTCTGTTTTATCGGTCCGGTTCATCCGGCTCAGATTAGATTTGGCAGTATTTATATGTGACATATCAGTGCACAATATTTGTGTATTTTATTTACATTTTGTGTGTGAGGACATAAACTCATTTGCAGTGTAAGTGAGCGATGAGTTGTGTGTGGCTTTCTCCAGAATTACTGTTCAGTTAATTAAGAACAATCTTCATTTTAATTAAAATATAACTGATAAAAACAACAATAATAGTGCTAATCATTTTTATTAACTTTATATTTTTTATTATCTGCTTTAACTGTTTTTTCATGAGAAGTATTTTAAAGGAGTGAAAATACAGAGACCTTTGGACATGATGAAGCTTCAGTTTATATTTAACAGTTTGGAGTTAATTCTGAGTTCAGAGCTGGTTTCTTGTCTCTGGAGCTCGTGGGTGAACAGGACGAGCTGAGATTGAGGATCTGTGCTTTTACACACTTTCACCTTTAGATTTTTAATATTGCTAGACTCAAGAGAAGATGAGCCTCGGCGACTCCGGAATCAAATGTTGGTGTGTTCTGGGTCTGGTCCTTTGAGACGGACTTCTCCAGCATGAGCTCCTTCTCTTCCTCAGTTTCTGATCTTCAGAGACCGAGCTCTTTCTCTCTCCTCCAGCTCCGAGTGTTTTCTCTGTAAGCGCTTTACTGGGAGAGGATCCGCACATTCACTCTCCGTCCTTGACGCTGGAGATGTGTTGTGCTTTCTTCAGATGAGCTGTTCTGAGAGCGATCAGTTCATGCTGCTTCTCACAGAAACACCTTTCACTGACGTGTGACAGCATCTCCGCTCGCAGTCATGCAACAGTAAAAAGGTATGAAAACTTTAGAATTCACAGACTATATTTCATGACCGTGACTATTTCTCATAAATTTCAGTATCTCGCAGTGTTTTGTTTGTTTGTAATTGCAGGCTCATCAGAGCTGTGAATGTCAGAGTGTCTGTGACCGACGCTTTCTCTGCCAGGAATAGCCTCCAGCGTCCAGCTGCTCCGGACAGTGATGCATCTCTGTGCTTTGCTCCAGACGCTGCAGGGCTTTCTTGAGGAAGATGCTGACCAGGAGAAGATGCAGCTCTCTGCGGCTGCCTGGAGAATGAGAGGCAGATATAGATAGAGATCAATAACTGATATTCCTCCAGCAGGGGACGCTGTTGCCTTTATCTCTCAGCATTCTGCTTCATATTTAATGCATCTCGAGTTGAACACATGAATGTTTCAGATGAAGGATGGGTTTCACTGTCATGTATGCAGTCTGAGAGCTCTGAAACATACGCTTTAATCCTGGAAATAATAGTTCTGTGTTTTCTGTTTATACTTTAAATAAAGAAATGTTGGGATGTGAAAAAATTAATACACTGCTTAAACTTTTATTTATTATTTAAATTGACTTAATTTCCCATAAATGCAACTTTGTATCTTACAATGTGATTATTTTTTTCATACTGGCAACTTTATAACTTATTATGGCTCTTTGTAATTGCAATGTCATGTTTTACAGTTTTACTTTATTTCTCATGTATGTATTTATTTTTCTTTTTTTTTGTAATCGCAATTTTATATCTTATTATGTGATGATTTTTAAAATGTAACTTTGTTTATTATGTGAGTTTGTTTCATAACTGCAACCTTAATTCTCACAATGTTAGAATGTATTATATTTAAGACTTTTTATTTACACCTTAAAATTTAATTTGACAATTTAAATTTGAATGGCTTTTTTTCTCTCTCTGAAAGCAGCAGTTATTAGTGTTATTAGCAGTTATTACAGTATGTCTGTGGATCCAGAACAGAAGATAATATTTGAATCTGCCATCAGATATCTATTTTACATATTGATGTTTAAAACATAATGTTGTTTAAATCTAATATTTTGTATGTTTAGGGGATGGTACTAAATTATATTTAACCACTTTTCTAGACCTGAAAATGAAATGTCAACTTAAACTGTGCTAAATCTGGGGTGCTCTGGGGCACAGACGTTAAGATTTAAAAAGAGCAGACAGATTAGTGCTGAAGTAAAAAAAAAAAAAAAAAAAAAAAAATGTTATGGGAGTTTAAGTTTATTATTATTAAAATGCATAAAAATACTTTTTATTAAATTGATATGAAATCCATATTTTTCCTAAACTTGTTTTATTCTAAGTGTATGAAAATCAAAGGCATTCATTTAAAGAAGTTGTGTTACAAATATGAGGTTGATATAAAAAAATGACTGACACACGAGCCAATAACAGCATGTGCCATAAAACATTCCTAATCTATATTCTTAATCTGTATCTCCATTTTACTGCTCAAAATTAAACTGAAATGAATCAAGACTACTTACCGAGGGTTTGCACTATGAAATATTTTTAATTATTCTGGTTTCCAGGGAAATATCTAAAATTACTGTTTAAAATTACATTGAAATTTCTTCTTTAAACTCTTACTTCTGCTACCCAGGATTTGCACTTTAAAATATTTTGGTTGTAAAAAAAAAAAAAAATAATCTAAAATTACTGTTTAAAATTTCAAATGAAATCAAGTAATATTGATTTAAAATCGTGCTTCTGATTTATGAACCTGATTTGGGAATGATAAATATGTCTAGTATTGTGCTTTTTTTTCAGCTGATGTTCTGTATTATCTTTCTGACTTACTTACTTCTGAGATTATCTATCTTCTGATATTACTTATAAAAATAAAATACAATCCAAAATTTAACACACACACGTCTCATCTCCTCCGTGTCTAATCCAGGACAAGCCATGTTCACTGATCTTCAGCAGCATCACTGTACTGTATTCCTCCGTGTCTAAATACAAGCCATGACTTCTTCACAAACTGTACTGGAACCACAGCTTTTCCTCTCAGAGATGATGAATGGAGTAATAGACAAAATGTTTACTTTCATTTATAATACATAAATAACATGACTTAACAAATCTATTAACATCTCATTATTATGAAAGCAATTTTAAAGTCCCATTAAATAACTAGCTTGACCAAGCTGGCATGAGGAAAAATTATTTAGATAATTTATTATTAATTTATTAAACCATGTGATTACAGCCAAAAAAAAAAAAAAAAAAAAAAAACAGCAGTTATAGGATAAGTGTAGATAAAATAGTTAACACATTTTGCAAAATTACGCATGCATTAACTTGAATGAATGAGGCCCTTATATGTACATTTGGACTGTAACATTTAATAAATAAGGTTAAAACATTAAAAAATGTAAAAAGTTTTTAAAAAAAAAAAATTGAAAAAAATTAGAAAAAAAAAACTTTGTACCTGGTAAAATACTTCTTACCTAACTGTTGCTAAAGAGCAAATAATGCACAAGTGTCTGTTACTGAAGGTAGAACTGAATGAGAGAGAGAGAGAGAGAGAGAGTGATGCTGAGTGAAGTGTGATTGTGGTGCTGCTGAGCAGGTATCAGACTGTAAACAGCTGCTGCAGATGATCTCAGACACACTGAAGCATATTCATCTGAATACAGTGCATCATAAAAATCAATCCTACTGCTTATGTATTTAGTACAGTGAGATTATTTGAAAAGACTGTTCTTCTATAATACTAATACTATAATTATACTATATAATTATAAAAACATAATACTCTACTAATAACTAAACATCCTACTAAAGTACAAAAAATCCTCTTACATTCATTACATAAGTGTGGATTCATAAGCAAAAAAAACATCAATAGTGAATCCTCCTCTTCTTCATCTGTTTGTAAACATGACTGGGATCACATCAGGTTATGAAACATCACTGAAACACACTGGTTCTCCAGCTGTGCGTCCACAAGCCCATTTCTGACACATCAGAAAAAACACAAGAAAAGGAATTACATGTTTCTATCTCATAGCCTTCTTTTGTTTAATCTAAGACTTTTCTTCTAAGAATTGCAAGATATAAAGAGATACTTTTTCCCTCAAAACTCTGAGTTCTGTTTTCCACCTGCTTTTGTTCTTTCTTTTCACAGAATAAAAGGTAATTGTGATTTTTTATCTCAGCTAAATTAGAATAAGCTAAATTATAATTTTTTTTTTTTTTCAAACTTCCAAGCTAAATTAGAATTTTTAGACAAAAAGTCGCAATTAACTTCTAATTTTTTATATTCCGTGGTGGAAATGGGCTTCCATAAAAAAAAAAAAAAAAAAACAGATTTGCGAGATATAAACTATAAATTTAGCGAAAAAAGTCAGTATTGTGAGATAAAAGGCGCATTTGTTTATTTCTATATTTTTAAATGGAAGCCCGTTCCTGTCATATAATAAAAAATAGAAAAAGGTAATTGCAACTTTTTATCCCACAGACTTTTTTTAAATCAGACTTTTCTTCTAAGAATTACAAGTTATTTCAAGCAATTTAAACCTTTTTCTTAAAAGTCTGAGTTCTTTTCTTTTGCCACAGAATAAAAAAGGAACTTGAAACTTTGTCTCACAGTTCTGAGTTAAGATCTCACAACTCTTTCTTTTCAGAATTACAAGATAAATTAGAATTATTAGACAAAAGTCGCAATTAATTTTTCATTTCGTTTATTCCGTGGTGGAAATAGGCCTCCATTAAAATAAACAAACAAACAAAAAGCGCGATATAAACTTTGAATTAAGAGGAAAAGCCAGAAATGCGAAATAAATAATAGGCGCATTTATTTATTTATTTGTTTATTTTTGCTGACACGTGTTACCATGGAAACCCGCTCCAACACGCTATTTTTGTCTTTCCGCACTTTCTCTACAGTCTGAACCACTGATCTATATATATGACTATGTTCTATATTATAGATCAGTGGTCTGAACCCGTTACATCAACACTCAGTCATTTATCATCACGTGTTGAATTCATTAATTGTATAATTAATGTGGTTTTGATACACGACATTTAACCTATATTTGGGTTGCATCATCAGAACAGAAGAGAAGAAAAGAAACGAGCGCAGAGTGTGAGGACTGCAGCGCGTGCTCTGAGTGAGGAGCGGGATCTGTCTCCTCCGCAGAGCACCACCATCATCTTCATCTTCATCTTCATCAGCCGCCGGATCTCCGTCCGGAAGTGAGAGAGGAAAGACCGCGTCCAGCAGAGCTCGAGCTGAGGACACTGCACTGGACCTGACTGGAAGCATGTAAGTGCTCGTTTCTACAGGAATGAGATGCTGTGTCTGTCGCGTGAATGTCGCGTTCAGCGCTAGAATCTGCACGACCATCATCTTCATCATCATCATCTTCATCATCATCTTCATCATCACATCATCTTCATCTTCATCATCCTCGTCTGAGGTTGTCAGAATCTTCTCGTGTAAACACAGTGTTGTTCTGGGACTGTATTCAGCTCATATATCATCATCATCATCACAGAGCACCAGCTGCAGCTGTTAATATCTGTATTGATGTAAAATCAGCTGAGAATGCAGAATGTGAATATTTGACCACGGAAGCACCTGCAAACATGTTTTCAAGCGTGTCTTAAAACTTCTGAATCCGCACGTTTTCCTTAGCATAGTATTTTATGTGGCATCAAACATTTATGATAATGATTTTCTTCATCAGGAAAGTCGATGAAAAAGTGCAGCAGTATCACTCGAAGTTGTGAATAAAACAAAGATTATTGCAGCACGTTTTACAAGAAAAGAAACTTTCTACTGAAAATGTTGTTTAAAGGGATACTCCACCCCAAAATGAAAATTTTGTCATTAATCACTTACCCTCATGTCGTTCCAAACCCGTAAAAGCTATCAGCAGTCTCCTCTGTGTCTCTCCATATCACTGTATGCTGCGTATGCTCTTCTGTGTCCTCCACGCCACAAGGATGTGCTGTTTCTACGTGTATTTAGCTTTGATTTGAAATAAAACAGCGCGTCCTTGTGGCGTGGAGGACACAGAAGAGCATACGCAGCATACGGTGATATGAAGAGACACAGAGGAGACTGCTGACAAAGGAATTGTTGAATAAAGTCGTTATTTTTATTTTCTTCGCTAACAAAAAGTATTCTCGTCACTACATCACGGTTGAACCACTGATGGCAGATGGACTATTCTGAAGACGACTTTCATACCTTTCCTGGACCTTGACACTGTTATTTACTTGGCAGTCAGGTTTTCACCCAAAATATCTTGAATTGTGTTCTGAAGACAAATGGAGCTTTTAGGGGTTTGGAACGACATGTGAGTAAATGATTAATGACAAAATGTAAATTTTGAGGTGGAGTATCCCTTTAAATCAGTGTTAACTAACTGTTTGAGAAATGTATCAGTTTCTGAGTGAAAATTAGTTTCACAACAATATTTTTCATTGTGGTTTAACAGAGAAACTACTTTAATTTGACTCAAATTAAATATATTAAATTAAATAAGAACATCGAGTTCAAATTAACATTAAGGACCACAATCAAAACAAGTTTATTTCACTACTTTTCCATCTAATAAACACAATCTTAAATTTTATTTATTAGACAAATACATTTTAAAATAATAAAATATTTTAAATGCAGATTTTCAATAAAAGGTCACATTATGTCTTCAAAACTGGCCTCTTTAGCAGCTATGATGATTAATATAACATCAGATACATGAACTAAACGACAATAACATGTAGCATAAAACACTTCAAAAACTGATAACAATAAACACACAGAAAACAACTGTGTTCAACATTGATAATAATCAGAAATGATTCTTGAGCAGCAAATCATCATATTAGAATGATTTCTGAAGATCATGTGACACTGAAGACTGGAGTAATGATGCTGAAAATACAGCTGCACATCACAGAAATAAATTACACTTTAACAGAGATTCACACAGAAAACAGATGTTTTACATTCTAATAATTTCATTGTTTTTATTGTATTTTTGATCAAATAAATGCAGTATATGATTTTTTTTTTGTTCCTAATGTAGGTCTCTTCCCGTGTTCTTTAGGGCCAGAGCGCTGAAGAGTGTCAGAGTGACTCCTGACCTTCATCAGTAGCCTCACCCAGCAGCAGCATCAGGACCAGGACCAGCGCAGTCCAGACGACAAACCCGAAACGCGTTTCTGCTGGAGTGTGTCCGTGGCGGGCCGCCGTCGCGATGGGCGAGAGCATGTCGAAGCGGCTGAAGCTAGTCACCGGCGCCGAGGCAGAGATGGAGGAGCGCAGCTTCATCAACCCGTTCCCGGACTGGGAGCAGAGCCTTTCCGCGTCATCAGACCCAGAAGAACACAGCGGAGGAAACGAGCCGTTTGATGCCGACGGAAAGGTTCGTGATCTCGCCTTATTTGAGCGTTTAACTCGTGTTTGTAGCATGCTAACGCTAGCTGCTCTGTTTACAAACACACAGATGCGCTGCGTCACATGAAACTTTAGCAGATGTCTGATCTCAACATGTACAAGTGAGAAAAACTATTTTTTGGATAATACATCTCTGGCCATTCGAGCAGTAAGAACACATTAATTCTATCCCAGATAACGTTACAGCTGACCGTTTACTTCTCTCTTAATGAACTGATCTGAAAACACACTCACAGACTCAGTAACTTACTGCAGCTCATCTAATAACAACCCCAAAACCTTACAATTATATCCTTTACTCTCACACAGTCACAGATCATTTCACAGCTGGCTTTTTATGTACCCTAAAGTCTTACCATTATAAATTAAATTTTTATAATAATTAAACAAACAAAACAACTAACATAAATAAAAAAAATAAAAAAATAAAAATAAACATTATAATCATGCAAACACATTAAGATCTAATTTACTCTGGGAGCCACATTAAGATCTCAGTACCTCTGAAAATGAAGCACATAGAGCCTAAATGAAGAAAAGTTTGTGTAGGACCTAAAACTAAAATGACATTAAGATATCTTTCATATTTCTTGAGTTACAGCCATGCAAACTTTGGAGAAAAAACGTGAAAATTGCTTTTTCCTTTTTGTGAACAGTCATCATTGGCACATAATGCAACAATGACTGCTAAAGTCAAAACTAGCTTTTTTCAATTCTAATAATATTTGACAGTTATTACTGTTTTACTGTATTTCTGATCAAATAAATGCAGCCTTGGTGAGCAGAAGAGACTCATTCAGAAACATTAAAACATTTTCAGAGCTCGACTCGGGACTGACTAGATGTGCTTCAGTGCATACCACACTGCACACTAAACCCTAAACCCTAGCAACACTTCACAACACCCTAGCAAAACCCCAACAAGAAAACCACCCGCAACACCCTGACAACTCCCACAACACCCTAGCAACACCCTGACAACTCCCACAACACACTAGCAACACCCTGACAACTACCGCAACACCCTGACAACGCCCACAACACTCAAGCAACACCCTGACAACTACCACAACACCCTAGCAACACCCTGACAACCACTCGCAACACCCTGACAACACCCTGACAACTCCCACAACACCCTAGCAACACCCTGACAACTACCGCAACACCCTGACAACGCCCACAACACCCTAGCAAAACCTTGACAACCACTCGCAACACCCTGACAACACCCTGACAATGCCCACAACACTCAAGCAACACCCTGACAACTCCCACAACACCCTGACAACACCCTGACAACTCCCACAACACTCAAGCAACACCCTAGCACCACCCACAACACCGTAGCAGCACCCTGAAAACCACCCGCAACACCCTGACAACTCCCACAACACCCTGACAACCACTCACAACACCCTAGCAACACCCTGACAACTACCACAACACCCTGACAACCACCCGCAACACCCTGACAATCCCCACAACACCCTGACAACCACTCACAACACCCAAGCAACACCCTGACAACCCCCACAACACCCTGACAACCACTCACAACACCCAAGCAACACCCTGACAACTCCCACAGCACCCTGACAACCACTCACAACAGCTAGCATCACACAGGTGAACATTTGCTTTTAAACCAAAAAAAGGGTAAATGTCACACTTTCTTGCACAATTTTAACTTTTTTTTCACACAATTCTCAGAATTTCAAGATATAAACTCAGAATTCAAAGAAAAACAACTCTGATTTGTGAGACAACTCAGAATTATGAGATGTAGAACATATTTGCAAGACATCAAATCAGAATTACCTGCACTCGGAATTGATAGCTATAAAGTCAAAATTGCAAGAAAAAGGTTACATTTCTGTGTTTACTTCTTGCAGTTCTGATGAAAAAAAATCTGATTTGCAATATTCTATTCTATTCTATTCTATTCTATTCTATTCTATTCTATTCTATTCTATTGCGGAAACAGGCTTCCATAAAGATTCGACTAATACTGCAGCGTCTCAAAATGTGCAGCACAGTTGTTTGTGCATCGTCTAATTTTGATCAAAAGCTGTGGTTGCTATGGTTATTTGGACATTCACTATTCTTTAAACTGCACTGGAGAGCCGTAGTACATGAATATGGCGATCATTCAGCACATGCTGTGTATAATGTTATCAGACTGATACACCTCGAGTACCAGAGTATTTTTGTTAAGATATCAGACACATCTGTATATGGACCTCTCTGATTTCTCCGCGGTGGAGGAAAGTTCGGGAGGTTCGTGCTGATTTTCTCTTTGTATGTGGGCTCAGCTGGGTCTCTTGCTTCCGTCCTCTCAGCTGTCAGTCACTCCTGTGCTGTGGATCTCTGCAGAAATACACCTTCATTATTTGATTCCGTTCAGACAGCAGCAGGGCTCTATGCTCAGCAAAGTCAACACATCAGATTTTCTCCAGTGCAGTATTCTTGATTATTTTCAAGAGTATTGATTATTTTTTGCCTTTCCCAGTTTTTGTTGTATTAGAAGCAAGACATCTTAACAGGTGCATTGCAACAAACTAGAAACCACACTCAACACTTAGCAACCATAAAGCATCATCCTGACAACCACCCAGAACACCGAGCATCATGCTGCCAGCTTTTGTATCACATATTCTTAGGACAGTTCCAGTATAAATTGTGAAAGTAACATAACTTGGACTTTTTCCAATGTTTACCTACATTTGCTCAATCATTCAGCCCTGAGAAATAAACATTACAAACCAATATTTTGTACAAATCTAGCAGGTCAGTATCACTGACACACACACACACACACACACACACACACACACACACACATAAACTGAACTTTTTTTTTTTAATTTAAGTTAATTAATTTATTTTTTTTAGTTATGTCTATGTTTTTTAAATAAATTTTTACTTCAGTTTTTTGGTGCATAAACTGAACTTTTTTTTTTTAATTTAAGTTAATTAATTTATTTTTTATTTTATTATTTATTTATTTTTTTACACGTTTTTCATTTTAATTTTAGAAAACTATAATTACGCTGGTCCCCACTGACCTGATACCTTATTTTAGGCTGATTTTGCAACCTTATTTTCCATTCTGGGCTAATTCTAATTCAACAATTTTTTTTAAATTAAAAATATCATAAATAATATTAGATATATTCCTCTATTTTTATAATTTTCTTTTTAGGAATTATTTATTATTTAAATAATTTGTAAATTATATAAAATGTTTACTTACATTACATGTGCAGTGACACACCTCATGGTTTTAAACTCTGTTTTCCAGATGTCCCCAGTTTAATTTTAAGACGGTTCTTATATAAATTGCTGTAGACTTGCTAGAAGCAAGTGCATTATCATCTGACTTCAGCATTATATTATCAGCTTTTTGCAGTGTAGGCAAAATACAGATGTGAGCTTGAAATATCTGCCCCTAGTGGATTGTCTTACCCACAGTTACTCCTCACTACTTATATCAAGATGTGTGTGTCAGGGGTGCTTGTTATAGGTGAGGTTTGCTCCTCATTAGGATTCGCCTCACAGACTCATGCTGCAGGAGAAAAAAATAACTCTGGATTCGATCCACAAACAACCCAGTAATCGAACCAACACCACCATACCGTGCCCAAAACACCTAAGTTATTGAACTCAGACCTTCAGAAATAGCAGTACACATTATGAATTTTCCCCTGTGGCAGTAAACAGTCTGAATAAAAAGGAACTTTTTTTTTCTTCTGTGTTCAAATGTGCTCTTTGTATCAGGCTGAACACCAGCATCCCAGGGTGCCACATTCCCCTTTGTACCATTGTCAGCAAATCACAAATACCATTAGCTAGTCTCTCTGTGACTTTGTCAGACGTTTGCAAATATTTGTGAAATGACTCCGTGTAATATCATCAGTGGTTCTCTAGGCTGAACTGAGATGTTGCATTGCAGGGCCATGAAGCCTCTGAAGTACAGTTCACGCTTAAAGGTTAGAAGTGTGTCTGTTATGCAGTGGGTATGCATACGCATATCTTTTTCAGTCAAATCAATTTTGAGATTTGATTCGATGTGCATATAATTTTAATTTTATAATGGAGATTCCACAGGGCTCTGTATTTGGTCCGCAACATTTTCGAACACAATGCTGTACGTTACTCAGTGCCAGTTTCTCTTTGTGTGAATTAATTAATAAAACAACTGTTTGCAAAATGAAGCTTATTTACAAACACTTTTTTTTTCTCCCCATTCCTGAAAATAGATCAGTGACGCCTTTCAGAAGAAAGTGCAAAGCAA